>NC_066530.1:325000-358939 GCF_024679095.1 Eriocheir sinensis | reverse complement strand
TGTAGGAAAAGAATGTAGAGACTGAAACAAGTGTGAAAGTAGCAGTGAAAGTGTGTGTGTGTGTGTGTGTGGGTGTGAATGACCAAGGGCAGCAGAGTAGCTTTAGCGTGGAGAACTGTGAAGAAGACAGATTTTTTGTGATTTCCTGAACAGTAGGAAAAATAATGCAGGCAACAGTTTGCTTATGAAGGTGATAATATGAAGCTGTGTATGGAATGGAATGGTATTTTGAGACGGCAGAGCTTAACTACACATTTACTCATTATATCACTTGTGGAAAAATAAAACTGCATTAACCCTGTAGCAGCGACGGGCCAAATTTGTGGCTTTACCGTGTAGCAGCGACGGGCCAAATTTGTGCCATGATATAAACCCCCCAAAATAGATGATACATAAACTGATCACAAATGCTTTGATATACATTATGAAATGGTTTGTGTGAGTGATGATTTTTTCTCATTTTTCTCACTTAGAGGGACCATTAAGAAACACGATCCCCGCTGCTATCAGGTTAAAGTTGGACCACAGAGTTTAATATCAATATTAAACACAAACTTTAGCCTCATATGATATGGCCTGGGCATGTGCATAACATAACAAAGAATCAAAATAATGCAGGATGGCGCCACTATAAACACTCCCCTGCGCCAGAACGGGCTAATGACCATCAGGACCCACTGGAAGAAGCCTTGGGCTGACCATCAGGATCCACCGGGAAGAAACCTACCAGCGCAATAGGCCACAACGTAAAAAAAAAAAAAAAAAAAAAAAAAAAAAAAGTTAATAGTATGTGAAAGAAAATTATCCATTGAATTGGGGTTAAAAAGTGACCAAACTGGGTGGAATAAAGCATACCATTTTCACAAGCATCAGGGCCTCAACACATTCAGTGAGGATATCAGCATGAAAAATAGAGGGTTTTACTCCATCTGTTTTTCACTTCTGGCATAATAAAATCCATTTTTTTCCTATTTTTTAACACTCCAACCCTATAGCACCGGTAGAGCTTTCTTGAGGGGCTCTGGTGGTTGGCATACCTGAGTCTGTATTGACTCTTGTCCAAGTGTTTATAGTGGTGCCATCTGTTTGTGGCTCATGTATTCATTTGTTTTATCATTGCTGTTTTTTTAGGAGTATGAAAGAGCGGACCGTAGACAGTTTGGTAACATAACTTGGCTGTCGCACATTCATAGATGTCTTATATATACGCTTTTCCACTTATTTTCTAGATATTCACTTGTTTTATCTTTGCTGTTTTTTAGGAGTATGAAAGATGAACCGTAGACAGCATGGGGTACTAACTCCGGCTGTCTTACAAAGGGCTACAACGCATACGCACCACTATCATCATCAATCAGCATCAGTGGCGATACCCTTACGGTGGTGGACTATGGCGAGGGAAGATGAATAGTGCCAACGCTAATGAAAAGCAAAGTGTGATAGCAAGTAGAGGAGAGGATTCAAGAGGAGGAGGAGGAGGAGGACCCGAAAAAGCAAAACAGGTTCAAACGAAGAAGAATTGGAGTGAGAGGATCAAGAGAGGAGGAGGAGGACCTGCGGGAAGGATGATAACAAGATTCAAAACTGAAGAAGAATTGGAGGAGAGGATCAAAGAGGAGGAGGAGGACCTGGCGAAAGGACACACAGGTCAAGAAGAAGAAGAATTGAGAGAGGATCAAGACAGGAGGGGAGGAGGACCAGGAAGGATACAGGTCAAATCAGAAGAAGAATTGGAGGAGAGGATCAAGAGGAGGAGGAGGACCTGCGAAAGGAAACAGGTCAAACGAAGAAGAATTGGAGGAGAGGATCAAGAGGAGGAGGAGGACCTGCAGAAACGATACAGGTCAAAAGAAGAAGAGTTGGAGGAGAGGATCAAGAGAGGAGGAGGAGGACCCATGAAGGCTGACAAGCAGGGTCAAACGAAGAAGAATTGGAGGAAGGATCAAGAGAGGAGGAGGAGGACCTGCGAAGGATACAGGTCAAACGAAGA
This sequence comes from Eriocheir sinensis, assembly GCF_024679095.1. Classification (NCBI taxonomy): domain Eukaryota; kingdom Metazoa; phylum Arthropoda; class Malacostraca; order Decapoda; family Varunidae; genus Eriocheir; species Eriocheir sinensis. The sequence continues at coordinate 356,949 of NC_066530.1, read as the reverse complement.
AGAATTGGAGAGAGGATCAAAAGAGGAGGAGGAGGACCTGCAGGCAATGACAGGTCAAACGAAGAAGAGTTGGAGGAGAGGGGATTGGAGAGGGAGGAGGAGGACCTGCGAAGCGAAACAGGTCAAACGAAGAAGAATTGGAGAGAGAGGATCAAGAGAGGAGGAGGAGGACCTGCGAAACGATACAGGTCAAAGAAGAAGAGTTGGAGGAGAGGACTAAGAGAGGAGGAGGAGGACCCATGAAGACGGCGATACAGGTCAAACGAAGAAGAATTGGAGGAGAGGATCAAGAGAGGAGGAGGAGGACCTGCAAGCGATACAGGTCAAACGAAGAAGAATTGGAGGAGAGGATCAAGAGAGGAGGAGGAGGACCTGCCAAGAGAAGGATACAGGTCAAACGAAGAAGAGTTGGAGGAGAGGATCAAGAGAGGAGGAGGAGGACCTGCCAGAAGCGATACAGGTCAAACGAAGAAGAGTTGGAGGAGAGGATCAAGACAGGAGGAGGAGGACCTGCATGGAAGGATACAGGTCAAACGAAGAAGAGTTGGAGGAGAGGATCAAGAGAGGAGGAGGAGGAGGACCCAAGAAGCGGATACAGGAGTCCAAATAAGAATTGGAGGAGAGGATCAAGAGAGGAGGAGGAGGACCTGCGAAGCGATACAGGTCAAACGAAAGAAGAGTTGGAGGAGAGGATCAAGACAGAAAGGAGAGCAACATGAATAGCAACACAAAGAACAGTAACACAAGAAGAGAGTAACACACACAACAGAAACACCAAGAGAAGGAACACAAAATAGTAACATAATGAAAACAACACAAAAAGAAAATAACACAAGAGGGGAGAAACAGAGAGCAATACAAGATAGCAACACAAAAAAGTAACACAAATCAAGTAACAGAGCAACACACATAACAGTAACACAAGGGAGGGATTAACAAGGAGACTAACACAGCACATAGTAGAGTAACACAGGGGAAGCAACACAAAAAAGTAACACAAATCAAGTAACAGAGCAACACACATAACAGTAACACATGGGAGGGAGTAACATGGAGACTAAGACAGCACATAAAGTAACACAAGCGAAGCAACACAAATCAGTAACACAAATCAAGTAACAGAGCAACACACAACAGTAACACATGGGGGGAATTAACATAGACTAACACAGCACATAGTAGAGTAACACAGGGGAAGCAACACAAAAAAAGTAACACAAATCAAGTAACAGCAACACATATAACAATAACACAGCGAACTGAAGCAACACAAATCAGTAACACAAATAACGAAATGGACCTCTCTTTTTGGCCACTCCTCTGTATTCTATTTAGGAGCAGTAAGTAATTGGCTTTTTTTTCTTTAATATTGTCTTCTGTTTTTACGCCCTTGAACTGTCTCCTTTGCTGTAAAAAAGAAAGAAAACAACACATTAAACACTAACCCAGAAGAAGAACCCCATTGATAGCAACACAACAGCAACACAAGGGAGGAACTAACATGGTGAGCAACACACAGAACACTAACATAAAAAGGAAGCAACACAAAACAGCAACACAAAACACGGAGTATCATGATAAAAGGGAAAAAAACAGGAACACAAGAGAAGTAACATAATAGAAAAGTGTTGTGAGGAGACTTGCAGATCCGGGAGAAGGAGGAGGCGGAGGAGGAGGCGGAGGCGGGGGGAGAGTAAAGAGGTGTGTAGGTTAAGCAATGAAAGAGAGGAGGTAAAAACAAGAAAAGGAGGAGGAGGAGGAGGAGAAGGAAGAAGAGGGACAAGATGAAGAGGAGGAGGAGGAGGAGGAGGAGGAGGAGGAGGCATGCATGAATATACGAAAGGAGAGTGTACAAAGAAGATGAGTAGGCGGTGGAGGAAGAAGCAGACGAAGAGGAGGAGGCGGAGGAGGAGGAGGAGGAGGAGGAGTCGAACTAGGACATGAATGCAGCAGTGAGAGAGAGAGAGAGAGAGAGAGAGAGAGAGAGAGAGAGAGAGAGACGGAATGAATTAGTTTCAATAATAATAATAATAATAATAATAATAATAATAATAATAATAATAATAATAATAATAATAATAATAATAATATGCATTTTTCCCTCTACCTCTCTGCCTCTCTCCATTTTTTGTTATAAGTGATATTGAGAGAAAACAGGTTAGGTCAAAATAGTTTAAGTTTCGTAAAGTTAGGTAAGGTTAGGTTAGGTTGGGTTGGGTTGGGTAAGGTAAGGTAAGGTTGGGTTGGGTAAGGTAAGGTAAGGTTGGGTTGGGTTGGGTTTGGCTAGGTTAGGTTGGGTTGAGTTAGGTTAGGTTAGGTTGGGTTGGGTTGGGCCAGGTTAGGTTGGGTTGGGTAAGGCAAGGTAAGGTTGGGTTGGGTTGGGTTTGGCTAGGTTAGGTTGGGTTGAGTTAGGTTAAGGTTAGGTTGGGTTGGGTTGGGCTGGGCTAGGTTAGGTTAGATTAGGTTAGGTTAGGTAAGGTAAGGTAAGGTAAGGTTAGGTTGGGTTGGGTTGGGCTGGGCTAGGTTAGGTAGGTTGGGTAAGGTAAGGTAAGGCTGGGTTGGGCTAGATTAGGTTAGGTTGAGTTAGGTTAGGGTTAGGTTGGGTTGGGATAGGTAAGAATAGGTTAGGTAAGGCAAGGCTAGACTTGGTTTGGTTTATTTAGGCTATACTAGGTTAAGTTTGGTTTGCTTAGGTTAGAGTACGTTATTAGTTTGATTATTTAGGTTTGGTATGATAAGCACTGTAAGGTAAATAGGTGAAGCTGTGTAGGTGTGTGAGTACCAGGTGAGGTTAGGTTAGATCTATAGGGTAAACAGATAGAGGAGGTAGGAGGTATATATATGTAGGAGCAAGAGGGTGAGATGAGGCTAGGTTAGGTATGCAGGGAGGTACGTAAGTGAGGGTAGTAGATATAAATGTAAGGTAAGGTGAGGTAATGTGAGGTGAGTTATGCAGGTAAAGAAATAGACGAGGTAATAAGTATGTAGGGTATAGGTAGATGATGATTCGTATACATGTAAACAGGAAAATGATATAGTAGGCAAGTCGGTGTATGAGTGGGTGAGGTGAGGTAAAGTATGCAGGTAGATGAAGATGGGGGTAGTAAGTATGTAGATGAAGAGTTGTAGGTGAGGTTGAGAGAGGAATGCAGGTATGAAGATGAGTGATATCGTAGGCATGTCGGTGTATGAGTGGGATAGGTGAGGTAAAGTATGCAGGTAGATGAAGATGAGGGTAGTAAGTATGTAGATGAATGAGTTGTAGGTGAGGTTGGGAGAGGAATGCAGGTATGAAGAAGGGTGCTGAAGTAGGCATGTCGGTGTATGAGTGGGACAGGTGAGGTAAAGTATGCAGGTAGATGAAGATGAGGGTAGTAAGTATGTAGAATTGTAGATGAATGAGTTGTAGGTGAGGTTGGGAGAGGAATGCAGGTATGAAGAAGGGTGCTGTAGTAGGCATGTCGGTGTATGAGTGGGTGAGGTGAGGTGAGGTGAGGTGAGGTATGCAGGGTTTCCCGGATGTGGGGTCAGAGGTAAACCAGTTTTTCCTGTCGGGCTACCCCTTATTACCGCGGTGCCAGGCGAGTTGAAAACCTCAATTGTTGTACCGTAAACTGACCCACTCCTGCCTGCTTGCTGCCGCGGGGGGAGTAAGGGAGCGGGAGTTGCTGCAAGGGAGGAGTCAGGCACGGAGAGGTGAAGGAGTGGTGAGGAAGGAACATGTAAGGGAGGGAAAAAGAGGGCAGATGAAGGGCGAAGAAGAAAAGAAGAGGGGAAGAGGCGCTTTTTGAGTAATTGGTTTGGTTAGTCTTGGTCCTCCGAGGGACGGGAAGGGAAAGGTAAAAAAGAAGAGCAAGGAAGGGGGAAGGAAAAATAGAAAAATAAGCAGGTTAGGCAAGGAAAGATAGTGTTATAAAAGGAAGGATAGAGAAGAAGAAAAGAAGAGGCGTTTTGAGTAACTGGTAAGGTTATATTCAGGTGTAGTTAAGAAATAAGCGCAAGGAAGGAGAATGGCAAGATCAAGGAAGGGGAAGAAAAAGAGCAAAGAAAGGAAAGGGGATGTGGGGGGGATAAGAGGATTGGATAAGGCAGGAAAGTATAGAAAAAAAGGAGGGCATGAAAAAGAGCGAGAGGAGAAAATAAGGGTTTAAGGGTAAACTGTAAAAAGGGCATAGGAGAAGAGGAAGGAGAAAAGGGAAGAGATGCAATAGAAAGATGATGGGTTAGATTTGGTAAGGAAGCAAAGGAAGAGAAGGATAAAGAAAATATAAAGGATAGAGAAAGGGAGTGGCTGAGAATGCGTTTTGAAGTGAATGGATTTGGCCGGATCAGGGAGAGACAGAGACAAACGTAGACACAGACAGACAGACAGACAGACAGACAAACAAGCAGAGACAGACAGAGAGGTAGTCATGCTTCATCTTTCCCAATACACACACACACACACACACACACACACACACACACACACACACACACACACACACACACACACACACACACACACACACACACACACACAGACACACATTTCCAGTCTTTGTCTAATTTTTTGCCTATTTCGTCATTTGTTTTCGTCCTTTTTCTTTCTCTGTCAATCTCTTTTTTTTTTTTTTACTTCGTTATTTCCTTTCTTCCATTCTTTATCATATTTTTTGTGTTTCATATCTTCTTTTTTTTCTTTTCCTTCTCTCTAACTCTACAACACACACACACACACACACACACACACACACACACACACACACACACACACGCACTCACACCTGCCTCCCTCCCCACTCCCCCACCCTCCACCCCCCACCCCCCCTCAGCATTACTCAGCACTATTTTTAATCTCTGGGCCGAGGCTGACGGGCAGTATCCTGGTGCATGAGGGGCAGCGGGATGCATGATGCTGCTCGGAATAAGACGACTCATATTAAAGGCGCTCCCAGCCCTGACCAGCGTGCTAATGTTGGTATTCTTCGACGCCTTCGCTTCTCACATCAGCTATTTCTAAACGTCAAAAAGGGGATCAATAGGGTTCTAATGAGTGTTTCTTTAGATTCATGCTATAGAAGCAGGGTCAAACTACCACCAGAGACATTAAACTACCTCTGGAAATGCCCAAAACTCATAGGAAAGCCTTGCCAAATATGTGAACTTGGGCGACGAAATGTTTTAAAATACGACTCTATAGACCTGCTAACCTGGTCATCGGGGAGAGTCCGGGCTTGGTGGGGGCTTAAACTGCACTCTTACCTGTATGTCTTGGCTATTGGGTGTTTTTTTTTAAGCCTGGGAGGACTCGTATTAGTGAAGGGTCGTAATGAAATCTGTCTTTTTGTCTCTTCCGCTCCTTGTCTGTTTATCTGTCTATTGCACACTTCTTTATTGCTTAGTGAATGAATGTCTTTCCAGGCAAGCAAGGCAGTCTCTCTTCATCTCCATCTGTTTGCTTATCTACCTCTGTATCTATTCATCTGGCTGTCTATCTATGTAACTATCACGTACACTTCTCTTTCTTCCAATCAAGACTCTGAAGAGGAAGGAACTGCATGAAATATAAAATACGACAGTAGGTAAACTAGCACTTGGAGTTGATAATAAAGTCCGAAAAACACGATTAACAAAAAAGCTACCAAACTGTTGCCAAACGTTTATCATGAGTTGAAAATTTTATTCGTTTTTTTCTTTCTTTCTTCACAGCTTGTAACATTGTGAAACTCAAAGATTAATAAAGGAATAAGAGTAAGCTATAATAGTAGGAGTAATTCTAAACGTTTCTGAAGTGGTGAAAAAATACACAGTCATTATTTTTTCACATCCAATAACAGTAATTCAAAACTGTGTTCGTAAATATTGGAAAAGTATATATTGACATTATTTTTTTTCCTCACAGCTAATACGTGTAATACAAAGAGCGTTTCTTAACTAAGTGCTGAAAAAATATTTATCCTCACACGTTGTTTTTCATAGCCAATAAAAGTGATGGAAACAATGTCTTCTTAAGTGCATAAATAAATTGAATACTGTCCCTCGCTTTTTCACAGGAAATTGACCCCTCTTTCGGGCACCTTCTTGGGTTGTTTTTAGGAGCAGCGAGTAGCGGGCTTTTTTTTTTTATTATTGTTTCCTTTTTTAGTGTGTCCTTGAGCTGTTCCCTTTGTTGCAAAAAAAAAAAAAAAAACATTATGAGAAATACAGACACGATTCCTAAGAGCTAAAAACGCATATGCTAATTTTTGTTTTTTGTTTATTGCACAACTGATGAAAGTAATACAAAACGTTCCTTCTTAATCACATAAATAAAATAAATAGTCTATAGTTTTTCCACGACCAAGAGGAACAACACAAAACGTTCCTTCTTAATCACATAAATAAAATAAATAGTCTATAGTTTTTCCACGACCAAGAGGAGCAACACAAAACGTTCCTTCTTAATCACATAAATAAAATAAATAGTATAGTTTTTCCACGGCCAAGAGGAGCAACACAAAACGTTCCTTCTTAATCACATAAATAAAATAAATAGTCTAGTTTTTCCACGCCTAAGAGAAGCAACACAAAACGTTCCTTCTTAATCACATAAATAAAATAAATAGTCTAGTTTTTCCACGGCTAAGAGAAGCAACACAAAACGTTCCTTCTTAATCACATAAATAAAATAAATAGTCTAGTTTTTCCACGGCCAAGAGAAGCAACACAAAACGTTCCTTCTTAATCACATAAATAAAATAAATAGTCTAGTTTTTCCACGGCCAAGAGAAGCAACACAAAACGTTCCTTCTTAATCACATAAATAACATAAATAGTCTAGTTTTTCCACGCCTAAGAGAAGCAACACAAAACGTTCCTTCTTAATCACATAAATAAAATAAATAGTCTAGTTTTTCCACGGCCAAGAGGAGCAACACAAAACGTTCCTTCTTAATCACATAAATAAAATAAATAGTCTAGTTTTTCCACGGCCAAGAGAAGCAACACAAAACGTTCCTTCTTAATCACATAAATAACATAAATAGTCTATAGTTTTTCCACGACTAAGAGGAGCAACACAAAACCTTCCTTCTGAATCACATAAATAAAATAAATAGTCTAGTTTTTCCACGGCCAAGAGAAGCAACACAAAACGTTCCTTCTTAATCACATAAATAAAATAAATAGTCTAGTTTTTCCACGGCCAAGAGAAGCAACACAAAACGTTCCTTCTTAATCACATAAATAAAATAAATAGTCTAGTTTTTCCACGGCCAAGAGAAGCAACACAAAACGTTCCTTCTTAATCACATAAATAACATAAATAGTCTAGTTTTTCCACGGCCAAGAGAAGCAACACAAAACGTTCCTTCTTAATCACATAAATAAAATAAATAGTCTATAGTTTTTCTAAGGCTAAGAGAAGCAACACAAAACGTTCCTTCTTAATCACATAAATAAAATAAATAGTCTAGTTTTTCCACGGCCAAGAGAAGCAACACAAAACGTTCCTTCTTAATCACATAAATAAAATAAATAGTCTAGTTTTTCCACGACTAAGAGAAGCAACACAAAACGTTCCTTCTTAATCACATAAATAAAATAAATAGTCTATCGTTTTTCCACGGCCAAGAGGAGCAACACAAAACGTTCCTTATTAATCACATAAATAAAATAAATAGTCTATCGTTTTTCCACGGCCAAGAGAAGCAACACAAAACTTTCCTTCTTAATCACATAAATAAAATAAATAGTCTAGTTTTTCCACGGCCAAGAGAAGCAACACAAAACGTTCCTTCTTAATCACATAAATAAAATAAATAGTCTATCGTTTTTCCACGGCCAAGAGAAGCAACACAAAACGTTCCTTCTTAATCACATAAATAAAATAAATAGTCTAGTTTTTCCACGGCCAAGAGAAGCAACACAAAACGTTCCTTCTTAATCACATAAATAAAATAAATAGTCTAGTTTTTCCACGGCCAAGAGAAGCAACACAAAACGTTCCTTCTTAATCACATAAATAAAATAAATAGTCTATCGTTTTTCCACGGCCAAGAGAAGCAACACAAAACGTTCCTTCTTAATCACATAAATAAAATAAATAGTCTAGTTTTTCCACGGCTAAGAGGAGCAACACAAAACGTTCCTTCTTAATTCACCTTCACCTCGCTAGTTAGTTATCGTCATTTAGTTTTCATCACATCATCGCATTATTTTATTGACACTTAAAGACTAAAAGGAAAAAAAATACATTCTCATTCGATTTTCCACAGGCAATAAGTGATACCAAACGACTCTTCTTAAATGCGTAATAGAAAAAAATATATTCCCGTTGATTTTCTTCACATTTAACAACAATAATAATACACAACATAACTTAAGCTCTTCATAAAACACACACACACAAAAAAAAACATTGCCACTTACTTCCTCCTCAGGTAACAGCAATTACACAATGATACTTAAACCCTTCATAAAACACACACAAAAAAAACATTACCTTTCATATCCTCCACAAGGAACAACAATAACAACAATCCCAATACCACACAGCGATACTTAAACTCTTCATAAAACACACACAAAAACATAGTTCCCTCAAATCCTCCACATCTAACCACAATTCCAACACTACACAACATAACTTAAGCTCTTCATAAAACACACACACAAAAAAACATTACCTTTCATTTCCTCCACAAGTAACAACAATAACAACAATCCCAATACCACACAGCGATACTTAAACTCTTCATAAAACACACACAAAAACATAGTTCCCTCAAATCCTCCACATCTAACCACATTTCCAACACTACGCAAGGATACTTAAACTCTTCATAAAACACACACATAAAAACATATTGCCGCTCATTTCCTCCACAGCTAATAACAACAATTCCAATACCACACAGCGATACTTAAGCTCCTCGCAAAACTCAAAGCTGAAATACACCGCCCCGCGTTTTTGTGGCCGATCTCTCCCTCGGTGTGCGCGCCCAATTTAGGCGACAGGAAATTAGTGATGGCGCTCGTCGTCTTTTATTTCCTTTTTTTCCCGAACTGGAGATAAATTTGGCCCCAGCCTCGGGAACTGCGGCGGAATAGACCCCCGCCGAGAAGAGAAGGGGAGGAGAGGCGAGGAGAAGAGAAGAGAGGAGAGGGGAAGAGATGATAGTGGTAGGGAGAAGAGTAGAAAGGAGTGGAGAGAAGGAGAGAAGAGTGAAGAGGAGTTAAAAGGAGAGGAACCGAGAGGGGAGAGGAGGAGAAAAAACGAGAGAAGAGGAGAAGAGAGGAGAGGGGAAGAGAAAAGATGATAGTGGTAGAGAGAAGAGTAGAAAGGAGTGGAGAGAAGGAGAGAAGAGTGAAGAGGAGTTAAAAGGAGAGGAACCGAGAGGAGAGAAGAGGAGAAAAAACGAGAGAAGAGGAGAAGAGAGGAGAGGGGAAAAGATGATAGTGGTAGAGAGAAGAGTAGAAAGGAGTGGAGAGAAAAGAGGAGAGAACGAGAGAAGAGTGAAGAAGGGTTAAAAGGAGAGGAACCGAGAGGAGAGAAGAGGAGAGGAAAACTGAGGAGGCGAGGAAAGAGGAAGGAGACATATAACAGATTGCAAGAAGATTATCGGAAATTGATTGAAGGGAGTGGATAGGAGAGAAAAAAAGAGGAGAGGAAAGGAATTAAGGAGATAAAAGGAAAGATGAAAGGAGGAGAGGAGAGGAAAGAAGAGACAGAACAGAACGTAAGAATATTAAAGGAAAGGAGAAGAGGATAGAAAAAAAAGAGAAAATGAAAGAAAAAAGGAGAAGAATGAAGAGGAAAGAGACAGAGAGAATAGAACGTATGAAAATTATAGGAAAGGAAACAGACAATGAAGAGGACAAAGAAGAGAGGAAGGAAATAGTCGAATAAAGAAAGGATATGAAAATGCAGAAACAGTAGATGAGAGACAGAGAGACAGACATAAAAACAGAGATAAATTGACAAAGAAACTTGAGACAGAGAAACTAAAACAGAGAGAGAAACATACCCAGATAGAGACGGAAACAGACAGAGAGAGAGAGAGAGAGGGAGAGACAAAGAGAGAACCTGCAGCCCTGTCCTCGCATATTAAAGTCGGCAGGATATTATTTATAGCTGCAAAGGTTACGAGGATTTAGGGGCCATCCGTTAGCTGGCCGCCCGGGGAGGTCCGCTGGTGGCTGGCTGGTGTCATTTACCCGGGGAGTTGCTGGTCTCATATTTATTTCCTCTCCTCTTACATCTACACGGACATAAATTAGGTGTTCTGCTGTCTTATTTGATTCACTGTTTTCTTGGTAGTGTGGTAGGAAGGCCAGGTTGGAAACAGTATAGTCCTTTCAAGATATCATTTTAGTTTGAATTTTTTGTTTGATGTTTATTTCCTTTCCTTTTATATCTACATGGACATAAATTAGGTGTTCTGCTGTCCTATTTGATTCACTGTTTTCTTGGTAGTGTGGTAGGAAGGCCAGGTTGGAAACAGTATAGTCCTTTCAAGATATCAGTTACCTTTAAGTTTTTAGTATGTTTTTTTATTTCTTCTTCTCTTGCATCTACACGGACATAAATTAGCGTTCTCCTGTCCAATTTGATTCATTGTTTCTTTATTTAGTATCAGAGAAAGGGCAAAGTGCAAGTACAATGGTGTTTTCGAAGTATGATATCCCAGTTTTAGTACAATATATATTAATTTTCCTCTTACTTTCTCATGGATATAAATTAGTGTTCTGTCCTGTTTGTTCTTTTTTATATTCCCTATAGCAACAAAAGAAGGAAGGCCAAGATTGTACCAACTTAATCCTTCTTCGTACGTGTCATTTACCCTCGAGTTACATTTCTTCTCCTCTCACATCTTCACGGACATAACTCAGCGTTCTCCTGTCCTGTTTTACTTTTATTTTTATTCCCTATAGCAACAAAAGAAGAAAGAGCAAGATGGTACCAACTTAATCCTTCTTCTTACGTGTCATTTACCCTCGAGTTATATTTCTCCTCTCACATCTACACGGACGTAAATTAGCGTTCTCGTGTCCTGTTTTACTTTTATTTTTATTCCCTATAGCAACAAAAGAAGGAAGGGCAAGATTGTACCAGCTGAATCCTTCTTCTTACGTGTCATTTACCCTCGAGTTATATTTCTCCTCTCACATCAACACGGACATAAATCAGCGTTCTCCTGTCCTGTTTTCTTTTTATTTTTATTCCCTATAGCAACAAAAGAAGAAAGGCCAAGATTGTACCAACTTAATCCTTCTTCGTACGTGTCATTTACCCTCGAGTTATATTTCTCCTCTCACATCTACACGGACATAAATCAGTGTTCTCCTGTCCTGTTTTATTTTTCTTTTTATTCCCTATAGCAACAAAAGAAGGAAGGGCAAGATTGTACCAACTTAATCCTTCTTCGTACGTGTCATTTACCCTCGAGTTATATTTCTTCTCTCACATCTACACGGACGTAAATTAGCGTTCTCCTGTCCTGTTTTACTTTTATTTTTATTCCCTATAGCAACAAAAGAAGAAAGGCCAAGATTGTACCAACTTAATCCTTCTTCGTACGTGTCATTTACCCTCGAGTTATATTTCTTCTCCTCTCACATCAACACGGACATAAATCAGCGTTCTCCTGTACTGTTTTATTTTTATTTTTATTCCCTATAGCAACAAAAGAAGAAAGGCCAAGATTGTACCAACTTAATCCTTCTTCGTACGTGTCATTTACCCTCGAGTTATATTTCTTCTCCTCTCACATCAACACGGACATAAATCAGCGTTCTCCTGTACTGTTTTATTTTTATTTTTATTCCCTATAGCAACAAAAGAAGAAAGAGCAAGATTGTACCAACTTAATCCTTCTTCCTTGGTGTCATTTACCCTCGAGTTATATTTCTTCTCCTCTCACATCAACACGGACATAAATCAGCGTTCTCCTGTACTGTTTTATTTTTATTTGTATTCCCTATAGCAACAAAAGAAGGAAGGGCAAGATTGTACCAACTTAATCCTTCTTCCTAGGTGTCATTTACCCTCGAGTTACATTTCTTCTCCTCTCACATCAACACGGACATAAATCAGCGTTCTCCTGTCCTGTTTTATTTTTATTTTTATTCCCTATAGCAACAAAAGAAGAAAGAGCAAGATTGTACCAACTTAATCCTTCTTCCTTGGTGTCATTTACCCTCGAGTTATATTTCTCCTCTCACATCTTCACGGACGTAAATCAGCGTTCTCCTGTCCTGTTTTATTTTTATTTTTATTCCCTATAGCAACAAAAGAAGAAAGAGCAAGATGGTACCAACTTAATCCTTCTTCCTAGGTGTCATTTGCCCTCGAGTTATATTTCTTCTCTCACATCTTCACGGACGTAAATTAGCGTTCTCGTGTCCTGTTTGATTTATTACTTTCTCTTGTGGCAGCAAAGGAGGAAGGCCAAGATGAAAGTTTAATCCTGTTTGCCAGATGTCACTTATCTCAGTTTCCAGTCGGATATTTATCTCTTAGATTTACACGCGAATTTACATTGCATTTACATGGGAAAATGCAGTTTAGAAGTTGCCGTTAGATTCTGAGCTGATAATAACTAACCTTTCTATATCAGCAGTCTTTACTATTGCTCTTCCTTTAGCTTCGTTCTGCAGTGATAGTTTCAACGTTAAATTACTAAACAAAAGTCCAAAATAATGGTAAAGTTGCCGTTAGATTCTGAGCTGATAATAACTAACCTTTCTACATCAACAGTCTTTACTATTGCTCTTCCTTTAGCTTCGTTCTGCAGTCATAGTGTCAACGTTAAAACATAAGTGTAAAATATTGGTAAAGTTGAATTCTTGAGCAACAGCGAAAGGGGAAATTCACGCGATGTAACAGACCAACGGATTTCATAATATTCGTAGTGTGCTTTTCCTATTATTCCAAAGATAAAGTATGAAGCACAAGACAAAACGAATGGCGGAGTTGAATTCTTGAGCGCAACACGATAGGGAATAAACAGAGAAACAGCGACAGAAACAAAGACAGAGAGAGAAACGGGCATAAACAGAGACAGAAACAGACACAAAAAAAAGAGGAAAAGGAAAGAAGGAGAAACGGACATAAACAGAGACAGAAACAGACACAGAAAAAAAGAGGAAAAGGAAAGAGAAACGGACATTAACAGAGACAGAAACAGACACAGAAAAAAAGAGGAAAAGGAAAGAAAGAGAAACGGACATAAACAGAGACAGAAACAGACACAGAAAAAAGAGGAAAAGGAAAGAAAGAGAAACGGACATAAACAGAGACAGAAACAGACACAGAAAACGAGGAAAAGGAAAGAAAGAGAAACGGACATAAACAGAGACACAAACAGACACAGAAAAACGAGGAAAAGGAAAGAAAAAAAAAAGGAGAAGAATGAAGAGGGAAGAGACAGAATAGAGCGTAAGAAAATTATGGGAAAGGAAACAGACAATGAAGAGGATAAAGAAGAGAGGAAGGAAATAGTAGAATAAAAAAAAAGATACGAAAATGCAGAAACAGTAGATGAGAGACAGAGGAACAGACAGAGACAGACAGAAAAACAGAGAGACAAAGAAACTTGAGACACAGAGAAACTAAAACAAAGAGAGAAACTGACACAGATAGAGACAGACGAACAGACAGAGAGAGGGAGAGACAAAGAGAGAACCTGCAGCCCTGTCCTCTTTACCGGCTTGTAATATCTCATGAATCGTACGTTCATGAGATATTACAAGCCGGCAGAGATTCAACAAAATGCCGTTAATATAATAGCAAAGTGAAATTGATAACCAGAAGTGTAAGAGATTGCCAAACATTTATCGTGGAACTACAGCGTGAGAGAAAACTTGTGAAATATTAAAAAAAAAAAACTGACAGATTTATTAATAGTCGTTGCTTCGTGAATGCAACACGTAGAATCATGGACGCCGATATTTTTGACACGATATATGAGGAAGTGCTTACCAAATAGATGAATAGTTTTTGTTTTCATTGATATATTTTCCGGTGAAACGTAGACTAACTGTTATCATTTGTTCATATATGTGTGTTTTGTATAGGACAGGCATGGTGAAAGCCCTGATATTGTTAAGTTTATCATCCACTGAAGAACAAAGGCCGCCTTCCTCTGTCTGGTGCTGGTGTGCTCCTTCAGGCCCCGGCAAATGTTCTTATTTCTTCCTCCACCCGGACTCCTCATATAAGATTTCTGAGTCGCGCTTCCGCAAAAAGAATGGTAAATGAAGGTTTCTTGTATTTTTTTTTTCGCTGCTGATGAGGATTGTTGTTATTATTTTTTTCTGATGTTGTATAAAGATTTCATTCTGATGTTTTTTTTAATTCCTGCAAAATCTAGGTAGTGCTTTCCAACCCATGGGAAAAATGATGGTTTGTCTATTTTTTTTATATTGATGTTTAGGTTTTCCAACTTACATTATTAGTAGTTTTTTTCTGACGTGATACAGTTTTCATTCTAATTGTTTATTACTCCTACGATTTCCAGGTTGGACTTCCGAAACCATGGAAAAAATTAATGTGTGTCTTAGTTTTCGTAGTTTTTCTGTGATTTTTTTTATATCATTAGTAGTTTTATTATTTCCTTCTTACATTATTAGTAGTTTTTTTTCTGACGTGATACAGTTTTCATTCTAATTGTTTGTTACTCCTACGATTTCCAGGTTGCACTTCCGAAACCATGGAAAAAATTAACGTGTATCTTTGTTTTCGTTGTTTTTCTAGGATTTTTTTTACATCATTAGTAGTTTTATTATTTCCAACTTACATTATTAGTAGTTTTTTTCTGACGTGATACAGTTTTCATTCTAATTGGTTATTACTCCTACGATTTCCAGGTTGCACTTCCGAAACCATGGAAAAAAATTAATGTGTGTCTTAGTTTTCGTTGTTTTTCTAGGATTTTTTTACATCATTAGTAGTTTTATTATTTCCTTCTTACATTATTAGTAGTTTTTTCTGACGTGATACAGTTTTCATTCTAATGATTGCACTTCCGAAACCATGAAAAAAAAAATAACGTGTCTTAGTTTTCGTTCAATTTTAGGATTTTTTTTACATCATTAGTAATTTTTTTTTTTTAGCGAGTTTTCATTCTATTTTTTTTTTTTTTTATCATTTTCTCAGCATTCTTATTCCGTTCACTGTTGTTTCAGAGTTTGTATTGCGAGCATTTTACTTCGTTAACTGGGACTAGACATTTCCTCCTTGTTTGACCTTTCATTCTAACATTTCATCTCCATTCTATTTTGCTTCCCATATCTCAAGAATTTCCCACGAGAGACAACATTCTGCTATCCAACTATTTATATTATACATTTCGAGTCATTGTTTTCTCGTCCTTAGTCAATTCTTATAAGGCTTCGTCTTTTTTTTTTAATTTGCGCTGTTTACGAAGTTATTTATCAACGTCATTATTTTTTTTTTAATTTGCGCTGTTTACGAAGTTATTTATCAACGTCATTATTTTTTTTTTAATTTGCGCTGTTTACGAAGTTATTTATCAACGTCATTATTTTTTTTTTAATTTGCGCTGTTTACGAAGTTATTTATCAACGTCATTATTTTTTTTTTAATTTGCTGTGTCTACTTCGTTACTTATTCGCCTCATTAAGACATTGAGACAACACAGCTTCGTCCATCCGGCAATTTCTTTTCTTGATTTACTCGCTTACTTTACTTTCTTTTCTGCTTCACTTTACTTTCTTTACTTTTTTATATTTTTACTGCCTTACTTTACTTTGCTTACGTACTTTACTTACTTTAATTTCTTTACTGCCTTACTTTACTTACTTTAATTTCTTTACTGCCTTACTTTACTTACTTTCTTTGCTGCTTTCCTTTACTTTATTTACTGCTGTACTTCTTATTTTTATTTGTTTACTGCTCTACTCTCTTTACTTGCTTTACTTTCTTTCCTTCTTTACTTTTTTACTGCTTTACTTTATTTGCTTTAATATCTTTACTTGCCTTACTTGCTTACTTTTCATCATTGGCGTTGTTTACCAAGTTACATATCTACTCCATCTTTTTTGTTTACCTGCCATGTTTACCAAGCTATTTATTTACCTCATTAACACTTTCAGACAACCCGACTCTTACGTCCGCCCGTCAATTCCTTCATACCGTTTGCGTTCCCTGTACAAGCATTACGTTCATTCTCATCCTACGTTGTGTCTTTCGAAATGACGTTGTAATGAGCCACTTTGCTTCGTCAGTGTGTGGGGGGAGGGACGGGAGGGTCTGTGTATGTGTGTGTGTGTGTGTGTGTGTGTGTGTGTGTGTATGTGTGTAAAAGGTGTTGAGATGACTGGCATGCGTTATTGTGTAGTTGTGGTGGTGGTGGTGGTGGTGGTGAGTATTAATAGAAGGAAGCTTAATGCGTGTTGATGATGGTGGTGGTGAGGTGGTGATGACCATTAATAGAGGTGAGTAATTTCTTTTTTGTGCGGTGATGTAGGTGCTGGTGGAGGTGGTGGTGGTGGTGATGTGGACGAGGTTTTAATAGTACTGAGATAATAGCTTTGTTGCCAGTGGTGGTGGTGGTGGTGGTGGTGATGATGAGAGAGAAGAAAAATTGTTGGTGTTAATGAATTTGAAGTGGAGATGAAATTTACGTGGTGGTGATTGTTGTGTGATGATGGTGAATTGATGGCAGTCGTGATGATAGTGGTGATGGTGGTTGTGGAGGAGGAGGAGGATGGAGTATATATGTGGCAGTAGGTGGTGAAGATACTCGAAATGAACGTGTATATAGACGAATGGAAGAGGAGGAGGAGGAGGAGGAGGAAGAGGAGGAGAACATAAGCATTGGGTAGAATCGTGAAATGACAGACAAGTGGAATCATATGACATAACAATGGAGGTGGAAGCGATGGAAGGGAAAGGAAAGATAGAGAGGTGGATGAGGTTTTAGTGGTGGAGAAGGAAGAGGCGAAGGGCAAAATAGTCCAGTCGAGGAGGCGTTACTAGCAAAAGTGGAGGAGGAAGTGGAGGTTACTATAAGGAGGAGGAGGAGGAGGAGGAAGAAGAAAGTTAGTCTAGTGAAGAAGGTGGAGAACTTGGGGGGAAAGAGGAGATATAAAACTAGCGAAGAAGACATGCTAGCAGAAGAGGAGGAGGAGAGAGGAGATAGTTTAGTGAAGAAAGAGGAGATGGAAAAAGGTGAAAGATAGTCTAGTGAAGAAGGTGTAGAAGTTGGGGAAAGAGGAAATAAAACTAACGAAGAAGACATGCTAGCAGAAGAGGAGGAGGAGAGAGGAAACAGTTTAGTAAAGGGAGAGGAGATGGAAAAAAGGAAAGATAGTCTAGTGAAGAAGTAGAAGAAGTAGAAGAGAAGGGTGAGATTACTAGAGGAGGAGGAGGAGGAGGAGGAGGAGGAGGTTGAGGTAAGGGGTAGAAGGTCGTGCCGGAGCCTGTGTCCCGCGGATCGGCAGGTGAGGCGGCGGGCTGCTCCGTGCTGCTAAGGTGAGTACAGGTGAAGAGGAAAATGATTACCTGGAACATCTCACCTTGCTAACAGGTATTAGCCCCTCCAGGTGTGTGTGTGTGTGTGTGTGTGTGTGTGTGTGTGTGTGTGTGTGTGTGTGTGTGTGTGTGTGTGTGTGTGTGTCTGTCTGTCTGTCTGTCTGTCTGTCTGTCTGTCTCTGTCTGTCTGTCTGTCTGTCTGTCTGTGTGTGTGTGTGTGTGTGTGTGTGTGTGTGTGTGTGTGTGTGTGTGTGTGTGTGTGTGTGTGTGTGTGTGTGTCTGTCTGTCTGTCTGTCTGTCTATCTCTGTCTGTCTGTCTGTGTGTGTGTGTGTGTGTGTGTGTGTGTGTGTGTGTGTGTGTGTGTGTGTGTGTATACCGAGAGAGAGAGAGAGAGAGAGAGAGAGAGAGAGAGAGAGAGAGAGAGAGAGAGAGAGAGAGAGAGAGAGAGAGAGAGAGAGAGAGAGATTGTTACTGTTTCCGAGTTTTGTGTTCGTATTCTTGGAACTTGTCATAGAGCACACACACACACACACACACACACACACACACACACACACACACACACACACACACACACACACACACACACACACACACACACACTGAAGCTTTCATTGTTATAGACCTTTCGTTTAATCCACCTCCTCCTCCTCCTTTTGTTTACTATTTATTTCTCTTATCGTAATCCTCAGACTTCATTCACTCAGTCAGTCAGTCAGTCAGTCAGTCAGTAAATAAGTCAGTAAGTCGGTCAGTCATCTTCTCAACTTACTCTCACTTGCTCCATTAACTACTACAACTACTACTACTACTACTACTACTACTACTACTACTACTACTACTTCCACTACGAATACTAATGCTAATACTACTTCTTATTCTTCCTCCTCCTCCTCCTCCTCCTCCTCCTCCTCCTCCTCCTCCTCCTCCTCTCGGGCATACCTTCAACCCTGACTTACTGAAGCAAATTGAGGGTTTGATAACAGAGGATGGATGTCGGCTGGATAAGACACGAGTTACTCCCAGACTGAGGTAATTTTGGCGTTTCTGGGCAGCTTAATTTTGTGCTCTGGGTCTTGTGGCTTTTTCTGATTGCTGGATGAGTGTGGGTGTGGGTGTGTTTGAGGGTGTGTTGGATGTGTTTCTCTTTGGTTTGTGAGGTTCTGTGTTGCCTCAGTGCACATCTCCGACTCTTTTTAGTTAGTGTTTTGTTGGTAATACGTCTAAAACTTCACTTCGTTTCATCCGTTCCATTTTTTTTTTTTACTTAACAGCTTCACACCTTCACCTCCATCACCGCTACACCACCACCACCACCACCACCATCGCCACCTCTAACACCACCACTAACACCACCACCACCACTAACACCACCACCACCTCTAACACCACCACCACCTCTAACACCACCAAAACCACCTCCTCCATCTATCTTTTCCTTTCTCTTCCGTCTCTTCAATTGTTATCTCCCATTCTTTTTATATTTCCCTTCATCTTCCTCTCTTCTTCTCTCTTATTCATGTCATCTTTCATATTGCAGACTTTTCCTTCCTTCCTTCTTTCCTTCCTTCCTTCCTTCCCTCCTTTCTTCCCTCAAAAATATCGTTCTCTTCCTTTCCTTTCATTATTTTTCTTCCTTTTCCCTTTCATCTCCACCACTACCAGGCTCTCCATATCACCCTCTTCCTCCCTCTCCCCTTCTTCCTCTTCCCCTCTCTCCCCTCCACCTTCTCTCCCACTTCTCCCCTCCACATCTCCCATCCACCCTCTCTCCCCTTTACCTTATCTCCCTTCCATCATCTCCTCCCCTTTCCCCTTCCATCTCCTACCCTCCGCCCTATTCTTCCCTCCACCCTCTCTCCCCTCCACCCTCTCTCCCCTCCACCCTCTCTCCCTTCCATCCTCTCTTCCCCTTTCCCCTTCCACCTCCTACCTTCCACCCAGTTGTCCGTCTCCCTCCCTCTCACCTATCCACCCCATCCCAAACCCTCCCCCAAGCCTCGCCACGCCCAGCCACGCCCTGTCTGTCTGTCTGTCTGTGTGTCTGTCGCCGGGCTGCAAGACACAATAGATAAGGACTTGAAGCAATCAGGACTCGAGATTAATCAAGGAGATCGAGGAGAAAAGATTGTTAGCGAGGGAAGGAGGGAAAGGAGGGAGGGAGTGGGAGAGGAGGGAGAGTGAAAACGGAGAGAGAGAGAGAGAGGGGGGTGGGGGCGGGGGACATAAAGAAAGAACGAGTGAATGATGAAATGAAGGAATGAATGGCCGGATAAAAGGAAGAAAATGTATTAAAAAGGAAAACAAATAGAGGAAAACTGAAAAAGAAGAGAAAGAAAAATTAGTGAAGAAAATAAATCAAAAGAAAGTAAACAGAGAAGCAGAGTAAGGAGAGAGAGAGAGAGAGAGAGAGAGAGAGAGAGAGAATAAAAAAAGTGAAAAAAAATGAAGAAAAACGAAAAACGAGAGAGAAAGAAAGAAGACAAAGAAGAAACTGATCAAAAGAAAATAAGTAGAAATGAAGAAAACGAATAAAGAAAAAAGACAAACAGAAACAGACAAAAAAAATATGCATGTATAATCTCTCTCTCTCTCTCTCTCTCTCTCTCTCTCTCTCTCTCTCTCTCTCTCTCTCTCTCTCTCTCTCTCTCTCTCTCAACATCTCTTCCCCCTTCGCCCTCCACTTCCCTTTCGTTCTCTCCCCCCTCTCTCTCTCTCGACCTACCTTCATTTTTTTCTTTTTTTCTGTTTTCATCTTTTTTTTTCATTCTCTAGTTTTTTTTCACCGTCCTTTCCTCCTCTCTGAAGGCGGTCTCCTCTGAGTGCTTTTGGCGCCTTTTTCCTTAATTACTCCACGACGAAGAGATTTTAAAAGTTCCCCTCGTTAAATTTTACATGTTTTCGCAGAGATGGTAAAATTGTCGCCTTCTCCTCCTCATCCTCCTCATCCTCCTCATCCTCATCCTCATCCTCTTCTTCTTCTTCTTCTTCTTTTTCTTCTTCTTCCTCCTCCTCCTGTTTTTCCTGTTCTTCCTTCTTTTCGTTTTCCTCTTTCTCCTGCTTATTTTTTTCTTTTTACTGGTTATATTTTGCCTTTGTTCTGCTTCCTCCTGCTCCTTTTCTTCTCCTTCCTCTTCTTCCTACTATGCCATCTCTTCCTTCTCCTCTTCATTTTCCTCCTCCTCCTCCTCCTCCTAATCCTCCTTCTCTTCCTTTTCCTTTCTCTTCGTATTTCTGCTTTTCTCTCTTCCTCCTCCTCCTCCTCCTTCTCTTCCTCTTCCTTTCTCAGTTCTTATTGCTGCTTTTCCTCTTCCTTCTCCCCCTGTTGCTTTTCCTCCTCCTTCTCCTCCTCCTCCTCCTCCTCCTTTCTCAGTTCTTATTGCTGCTTTTCCTCTTCCTTCTCCTCCTGTTACTCTTCCTCCTCCTCTTCTTCTTCGTTTCCTTTTTCTTTCTTTTTTCCACCCAACCTTTATTCCCCACAATCTTGTGTTTCCTTCTTGCACTTTTTGCCTTTGTTCCTCTATTTTGCTTTTGTTTTCTTCCTTTTCCTCTTCTTCCTTAAATATTTGGTCCTCCTCCTTCTCCTGTTGCTCCTCCTCTTCTTCTGTTGCTCCTCCTCCTCCTCCTCCTCCTCCTCCTCTTCTTCTTCTTCTGTTTCCCTCTTTCCCTACCTACCCTCTTCCTCCTCCTCTTCTTGTTTGTTGTTGCTCTCGTAATCTTCTTCATCTTGTTGTTCTTCCTCTTCTTCCTTATTCCTCCTCTTCCTCCTTCTTATCCCCCTTCCCTTCCTCGCCCGGTACTTTTCTACTCCTTACCATCCTACAAACAAAAACTCTCTCTCTCTCTCTCTCTCTCTCTCTCTCTCTCTCTCTCTCTCTCTCTCTCTCTCTCTCTCTCTCTCTCTCTCTCTCTCTCTCTCTCTCTCTCTCTCTCTCTCTCTCTCTCTCTCTCTCTCTCTCTCTCTCTCTCTCCCCCCTCTCTCTCTCTCTCCCCCTCTCTCTCTCTCTCCCCCTCTCTCTCTCTCCCAGGCCTAAAGTTGGAGTCCAGGGGGAAGAGCAGGACCAATTAAGCGATTACGTTGCAAGGAATAGAAGATGTAATCAAGCAAATTGAACGAAACAGATTAATTAGGAAGACGAGGAGGAGGAGGGAGGAGGAGGAGGAGGAGGAGGAGGCTGTTTTGCTATCTTGAACTTCCTGATCCTCTTCCTCCTCCTCCTCCTTCTCCTCACGTTGCCGGAGGGAGAGGTGGGTGGGGAGGAGCCTTCATCTATTCTGTCCTCTTTTTCCACACGTAGATTACTCGTAGAAAAAAACAGGATCTAGGAAAATAAAACATGTAAACAGACACCCTCCCCATAGAGCGATAGGTCTTCTGGTGTCTGTTCTTGCTATGTATTCCTATGTATTCCTCCTCCTCCTCCTCCTCCTCCTCCTTCATTTTCCACTCCTCTTCTTTTTTCTCTTCCGTTTTCTTTTTTTATTTACATTCTCTTCTTCCTTCTCTTCCTTCTCATGTCCTTTTTCCTCTTGTTATTATTTCATTCCTCCTCCTCCTCCTCCTCCTTCATTTTCTATTCCTCTTCTTTTTGTCTCTTCCAATTTCTTTTTATTTGCATTTTCTTCCTTTTTTTCCTACTCATGTCCTTCTTCCTCTTATTATTATTATTTCCTTCCTCCTCCTCCTCCTCCTTCACTTTCTAATTCTCTTTTTTTCTCTCCGTTTTCTTTTTATTTTCATTATTTTCTTCCTTCTTCCTCCTATTATCCTTTCATTCCTCCTCTTCCTCCTTAAACACACACACACACACACACACACACACACACACACACACACACACACACACACACGCACACACAGCCTGACTTATTCCTAATCCCGGTAGTGCCTCGAGTCTATATTTTCCTTTTATTGTCCAATTTTCTTAAAGTTTCCGTATTCCTCAACGTCTTCATCCGCGTTTTATTTCCCTTAATCTTGTTCTTCTTCCTCTTCTTTCTTGCTCTTGTTTCCTTTCCTCTTTTTCTTTGTTTCTTTTTTATATTCTTTTTTTCTTTTTTTTTTTCTTTCGACGTTTTCGGTCATGTTTTATTTCCTTTAATCTTGTTCTTCTTCCTCTTCTTTTTTGCTCTTCTTTCCTCTCTTATTTTCCTTTGTTTCTTCGTATTTTCTTGCTTTTTTTTTTCTTCCAACGTTTTCATCAATGTTTTATTTCCCTTAATACTGTTTTCTTTTTCCTATTTTTTTTCTTTTTTTTCCTGCCCTCTTCTTTCTTGTTCCTCTTTTCCTTTGTTTCTTCTTATTTTTCTTGTTTTCTGTTTTTCTTTCTTTCAACGTTTTCAGACATGTTTTATTTCCCTTGATCCTGTTTTTTTCTTCTTTTTTCCTCTTCTTTCCTTTTTTTCTTTTCCTTTGTTTCTCGTGCTTATTTTCTTGTTTTCTGTTTTTTCTTTCTTTCAACGTTTTCATCCATGTTTTTATTTCCCTTTATCCTGTTTTTTTTTTTTTTTTGCTCTTCTTTCCTTTCTTCTTTTTCCTCTGTTTCTTCTTCTTATCTGCTTGTTATTCCTGTTTCCTTTTCTCTCTCTTTTTTTCCTTATTTTTCTCCCCTTTTCTTCGTTCTGCTTTTCTCTTCTTTATTCCTGTTTCTTCCCATATTTTTTTTCCATAATTTTTCTTACTTTTCTCTTCATTTCTTTTTTTTCCTTTTGTCCTTTCCTCCGTTTTTCCCTTTGTTTTATTTTTTTACCCTTTTCCTTTTGCTTCTTCCTTTCTCATATATTTTTCTTGTTTTCTTTTATTACTGTTTTTTCTGCTTTCCCATAATTGCTCGCCCTTCATTTCCTTCTTTTCCATTGATTATATTTTCCTTCATTTTTTTCTTTTCTTGCTGAATTCTCTTTTCTTTTGCTGGTTTTTTTTTCTCTTCCTTCATTTGTCCTTTTTTCTTCTGTTCTTTTCCTTTCAATTCATTGCTTTTTCTTCCTTTCTTCTATTTCTCCTTCCATTCTTCTTTTATCCTCCTACTTTTTTATTTTTATTGACATTATCTTCTTCCTTCTATTCCTCTTCCTTTATCCTCCTCCTTATTCTCATTTTTATTGACATTATCTTCTTCCTTCTCTTCCTTTGTGTGTCCCTCTCTTTCCTAGTATTAACGTTTCTTTTCTCAATCTCACCATTTTCATTTTATATTCTCGTTCTCCGCTTCCTTCCCAAAGAATTCAATCATACGAGAGAGAGAGAGAGAGAGAGAGAGAGAGAGAGAGAGAGAGAGAGAGAGAGAGAGAGAGAGAGAGAGAGAGAGAGAGAGAGAGAGAGAGAGAGAGAGAGAGAGAGAGAGAGCAAACACCGTGAAAATACTCCGACTGCTTCATTAACCCGCGTTTCGGAACAGGCTTCGTCTCATGACCGGAAGGAAGCGAGTCAATCATGGAGAGCAACTATGATGTCAAGTACGATGCTCTCTCTCTCTCTCTCTCTCTCTCTCTCTCTCTCTCTCTCTCTCTCTCTCTCTCTCTCTGTGTGTGTGTGTGTGTGTTTTTGCAGGTCGAGGTGTTGAATGCCAAGCAGAATCGTTTGTTTTGGTGTCTTGCGATGTGGATGTCTTGTGTAGTGTATTGTTTTGCGGTGGTGGTGGTGGTGGTGGTGCGCGTGTTTATAAGAAAGAAGGAAGAAGAGGAGAAGGAGGAGGAGGAGGAGAAGGAGAAGAAAGAGGAGGAGGAATAGACAGTTCGGAGAGTGTTGACGAGAGGATTAAGATGGAGAAGCAAGAGGAAAGATTGAAGGAAAAAAAGCTTGAGAGGTGTTGAGAATAAGAGGAAGCGGAAAATAAAAATAGAACAACACGAAGAACAGGAGGCCTAGAAGCAAACAAAAGATAGTAAAAGAACGAGAAGAACTAGAACAAGATGAAGGCACAGACAGACACAGACAGATTACAAATAGATAGACGATATAAGGCTAAGGAGGAGACACAGCGATTAGCAGGCTTTTTTTTTTAAACCTTTTTTTGTTGCCCTTGAGCTGTTTCTTTAGCTAAAAAAATAAAAGAAAAACAAGAAGATGAAGGCAGAGACACAGACAAGAACAAAAGAAAAAAAAAATTGGACAAAAAAAAAAAAAAACAGGCAAAGAAACAGATTGCGAATAGACAGACCATAATATACAGCTAAGAAAGAGACACTGAATATTAAAAGAAGAACAAGAAGAACAAAATGAAGGCACAGAGACAGACAAGAACACCAAAAATATAAAAAAAACTCAGACAAAAAAATAAAGCAGACAAAGAAGTAGACGATTTGAAACTCAGAAGGCAAAGAAGTATTGGAAGACAAGAAAAACAGGGACACAAACAAACTAGAAAAAAAAAGAAGCAAACAAAGGACTGGTAAAAGAACAAGAAAAACTAGAACAAGATGAAGGCACAGACAGACAGACAGATTGCGAATAGATAGACGATACAAGGCGATGGAGGAGACACAGAAATATTAAAAGAAGAAGAAGAGGAACAAGATGAAGCACAGAGACACGGACAAGAACACAAGGAAAAAAGCAGACGAAAAAACAGATAAAGAAACAGACGAAGAAGTAGACGATTTGAAACTATAAGGCAAAGAAATTTTAGAAGACCAAGCAAAAGATGAACACGCAAGCAGGAACAAAGAACAAGAAAACGACAGAAAAACATAAATAGATTCAAAACAAAGGAAGACGCAATAGAAGAAGAACAAGATACAGAAAGATAGATATATACAAAGTTACAAACCAAACCAAGGACAAGATAAAGATAGAAAGATGGACAGACAAAGCAGACGAAGAGATCAACGAACCAAGACTAAAAACGCGAGGAGACAAAGGCCCCAGAAGAGCGGACGCCGAGGGTTGCCAGCGTGACGACGGGCGACGCAGCGGCCCAGGCACCCACGTCTGGCGGCCCGGGGCAGACGCGAGGCCTTTGAGGGAACGGACTTACGGGACACTGCTTCGTTAGGCGTGTGTGGCCGCTCGTTTGTAAGGAGGAGGAGGAGGAGGAGGGGGGGAGGAAGAGGAGGTGGAGGAGGAGGAGGAACCACGGAATAGAGCGTGATGAATGAATGAACAAGAAAGAATAGGAGGAAGAAGGAAGAGAAGGAGAAAAGAAAGGGAAAGAAAGGAAGGAGAAGGAGGAGGAGGAAACAAAATAAAGAGTGATGAATGAATGAACAAGAAAGAAAAGAAGAAAGAAGGAAGAGAAGGAGAAAAGAAAGGGAAAGAAAGGAAGGAGTAGGAGGAGGAGGAGGAACCACGGAATAGAGCGTGATGAATGAATGAACAAGGATGAAAAGGATGAAGAAGGAAGAGAAGGAGAAAAGAAAGGGAAAGAAAGGAAGGAGAAGCAGAGGAGGAGGAAACACAAAATAAAGCGTGATGAATGAATGAAGAAAGAAGAAAGAAGAAGGAAAAGAAGGAAGGAAAGAAAGAGGGAAAAGAAAAGGAGGAGGAGGAGGAGGAATAGCTGCAGCAGAATGGACAAGAAAGAAAAGAAGAAGAAGGAAAAGTAGGGGATAAAAAAAGAGGAAGAGGAGAAAGAGGAGGAGGAGGAGGAGAAGGAATGAGATCAATAACCGCAGAAAAATCATAATATTAAAATCAATGAACAAAGGAAACTATAAAGAAGAGAAAGAGTAGAGGGAAGAGGAGGAGAAAGAGGAGGAAGAGAAGAGGATTAAGAGGAGGATCAAGAGTACGAAATTCCCTTGTTGTTGCTAATCCCAAGGTTGTTATTAAGAGCATACCTAAACACACACACACACACACACACACACACACAGACACACACACACACACACGCACACACACATTAAGACTCCATAATTACAGACCGGGCGACAGTTAAACACGAAACACGCTAGACAGACAGACACAAAGAAAGAAAAAGAAAGAAAGAAAGAGACGCAGGTATGTAAAGATAATTAGATCGTGAGTTTTAAATCGATTCCTCTCTCTCTCCACCCGGTTGTTATCGATCGACGTGTTCCAATTATTTATCTCTCTCTCTCTCTCTCTCTCTCTCTCTCTCTCTCTCTCTCTCTCTCTCTCTCTCTCTCTCTCTCTCTCTCTCTCTCGTCCGTGTGCGTGACCTGTACGTTCTTAAGCATCACGGACGTCTCATAAATGTTTTTTGTTTTGTCCTAATTCACTCACCCATCCCTTCCTTCTTTGTGTGTGAAGTGTGTGTGTGTATGTGTCACCATTACACACACACACACACACACACACACACACATACACACACACACACACACACACACACACACACACACATACTCGGGTTAGCAATGTGGCTATACAAAGAGAAGATATGGCCTGACCTTTTTATGCTCTCAATTTTATTTCCTCTCTCTCTCTCTCTCTCTCTCTCTCTCTCTCTCTCTCTCTCTCTCTCTCTCTCTCTCTCTCTCTCTCTCTCTCTCTCTCTCTCTCTCTCTCTCTCTCTCTCTCTCTCTCTCTCTCTCTCTCTCTCTCTCTCTCTCTCTCTCTCTCTCTCTCTCTCTCTCTCTCTCTCTCTCTCTCTCTCTCTCTCTCCTACGTGTTTCTGCTCGCGTTCAATCTCCTCCTCCTCCTCCTCCTCCTCCTCCTCCAACTTCTCCTTCTCCTCCTCCTCCTTCTCATCCTCATCCGCATTCTCATCCTTATCTTCCTTCTTTTATTCTCTCCTCCTTTTTCTCTTCATTCCATTTATTTTCCTTTTTCTCAGCATTATTTTTTTGGTTTCCTTTCGCATTCCTTTTTTTATTGTCTTTCTCCTCTCCTTTCTCCGTCTCCCTTCGTCTCGTTTTCCATTTCTTGTCTCTCCTTCTCTTTTCCTTTTCCTTTCTCTCAGTTTTATTTTTTTCCCCGTCTCACACTTTTGTTTATTTCATCGTATTCCTTTCCCCCGTCCCACCTTCTTCTACCTTCCTCTTCATTTCTCTTGCTTCTCATTTTCCTCTTTTTTTCCCCTGTTTTGCTTCTTTCCTCTTTTTCATCTTCCTCAACATAATATTTCTTTCAATAGTTTTTCATTTCTTTGTCTCACACCTCCTCCTACTCTTCTTCACTAAATTGTATAAGTAGTAGTAGTAGTAGTAGTAGTAGTAGTAAAAGTAAAGTGCAATGGAAACCGCAATGATGGTAGTAATAGTGGTAGTACTGGTGATTGTATTGGTGGTGGTGGTGGTGATGGTGGTGGTTGTGGTGGTGGTGGTGAAGCGTGCCATATAAGGGAGAGTGGTTTCTGCTGGTGCTTATGGAGTGTAAGTGAGAGGTCTGGGCGTGGCGATAGTGAGAGAGAGAGAGGGAGGGAGAAAGGAAGGAAAGAAAGAAAGAAAGGAAGGAAGACATGAAGAAAATAAAAAAATAAAAAGAAGGGCGTTGAAAGTAAAAAAAAGAAAGGTAAGCAAGGAAAACAAGGAAAGAAAAAAGAAAGGGAGAAAAACAGAAAAACGAGAGGAAACAAAGAGAAAGGGAGAGGGAGAGGGAGATAAGAGAAAGTAACAAAAAACAATACAAATAAAGAAAGAAAAGAAAACAACCATGAACAAAGAAATTATCAATAAACGCCGAATAAAAAAAATAATAAGAAGGAAAAGAACAGCCAATCATCTTATCTCATCCCTAAAGGAGTTCTGAGAGGAGGTGAAGGATTCGATAGGAAGCTGCGACAGGATATCTGGTGACGTGGCTATAAGGACTCTTGAAGCCTTGTTGGGAGTGGGGAAAACCGAAGGATGAAGAGGGAGGAAAGGATGGGAGGAAAGAAGGATTTGGAGTGGAGGTGAAGGATCTTGATAGGATTATGTAGGAGGATTTCTGGTTGCTCTCTCTCTCTCTCTCTCTCTCTCTCTCTCTCTCTCTCTCTCTCTCTCTCTCTCTCTCTCTCTCTCTCTCTCTCTCTCTCTCTCTCTCTCTCTCTCTCTCTCTCTCTCTCTCTCTCTCTCTCTCTCTCTCTCTCTCTCTCTCTCTCTTGCCTACTCCTTTCTGCCCTACTTCCTCCTCCTTTTCCTCTTCATTCTTATTCTTCTTTACTTCTTACTCCTCATTTTCTTTTTTTTCATTCCATCTCTCTTCTCCTTCTCCTCCTCCTCCTCCTCCTCCTCCTCCTCCTCCTTCTTCTCCTCTTTATTCTTCTTCTTTATTTCCTATCCATCTTACTCCTCATCCTCGTTCTTCCACTCCATGTCTTTCTTGTTCCTCCTCCTCCTCCTCTTTCTTCTTTCTTTTCTTCTCCTCCACCTTCTCATCTTACACGTCTTTCTCCTCCTCTCTTTCTTCTCTTTTTCTTCCACCTCCTCATCCGATACTTTCTTCCCTTCATTTCTCTTCGTCTCCTCATCTTATACATTTTCCTCCTCCTCCTCCTCCTCCTCCTTCTCCTTCTTCTTCTTCTATACATTCCTTCCTCCTCCTCCTCCTCCTCTTCCTCCTCCTCCCGCACACTACGTAATCTTCATAACTCTGCATGATATTATTTACAAACTGACGTGCGCCGATAAGGTTTGTGAGGCCCCGCGCGGAACATTTTTATCCAGCCCTCCTCCCCGCCCGTTCGTTACCTCCAGAACTCGAGAGATTTGGCCCTATTACGGGAGGAGGAGGAGGAGGAGGAGGACGAGGAAGGATATATTCATTGAAGGTTTGGTTGGGTACAGGAAGAGATGAGGAAATAGGGATAGGAGAAGAAGGAAGAGGAGGAGGAGAAGGAGGATGAGGGATATATTCATTGAAGTTCAGTTTGGTTAGGTACAGGAAGAGTTGAGGAAATAGGGAGAGGAGAAGAAAGAAGAGGAGGAGGAATAGGAGGAGGAGGAGAAAGAGAGGAGAAAGGAATCTGTTTTACAGTTCAGTTTGCTCAAAAAGTTAAGAAGATATAGAAGAGGAGGAGGAGGAGGAGGAGGAGGAGGAAGAGAAAGAGGAAGAAAAAGACCTATTACATTCTGCCTCCTCCTCCTCCTCGTCTTTTCCTTATCAATTCCTCTTTCTCATTCTCTCCTCTTATCTTCGTCCTATTTATCATCCTCTTCAATCTCTCCTTTCTTCATCTTCCTCCATCTCCTCCTCCTCATCATCATCATTTTCCTCCTCTCCTTTCTTCTCCACCTCCTCCTTTTTCTCCTCGTCATCTTCGGTCTTGCTTTTTTCCTCCTTCCTCCTCCTCCTCCTCCTCCTCCTCCTCGCTTCATCTCGCCTCGTCTCGTCTCCTCTCGCGACAAATTCCATCAGGCAGAGTTTGTGTACCTGGAAGTAATCAGGCAGGTGTATTTTTGGCTCCCAGGTGTGTGTGTTGACGCCGACCTCTCGTTGTTTTTACCTGCACTTTCATTTTGTGTTTTTTATTACTTATTTTGCTTCGATTGTTTTACTCAGTCTTCTCTTTTTTTCTTTTCATTAATTTTCCTCCTTATGTCTTTTTATTCTGGGGTTTTATTTTGTTTGTTTTTTATTAGTTATTTTGCTTCGATTGTTTTTCTCAGTCAGTCTTTTTTTTTATCTGGGTTTTCTTTTCTTTTTGTTTTATTTGATGTTTTGCCTCGAGTTTTTTTTTTCTTCTCTTTCTTGGTATTCGTTATTTTTTGTTTCCTTTTTATATCTCTTTTTTTCTGTTGTCTGTGTGAGTTTTTTTTTCTCCTCTTCGTAACTTTTTTTTGTTTTGTTTTTACTAATATATTTTGCTTCTAATCTTTCTCTCTTTTCTATACCTGCTGACTGATTTTCTCTTTTTTTCTGTTCTTTTTCTCCATTTTCATTAGTTTTCCTGTTTTCATATATATTTTTTTATCTATTTTCGTATCTATCGACTCACTTCCTGGTTAACTTATTTTCAGCTATAGTTTCCGTGCCTTATTTATACAGGTTTTTTTTTCTCCCATATCATTATTTTTTTTCTATCTGTACAATATTTCTGTTTTCTTCCATCTATTTATATATCCTCTCACTTCCTTATCGAGTTTCTTTCATCTATAATTTTCCGTTTCTTCTTCTTTACATAGTTATATTTATGCAGTTCTTTTTCTCCCATTTCATTCTTTTTTTTTTCTATCTGTACAATGTTCCTCTTTTCTTCCATCTATTTATATATCCTCTCACTTCCTTATCGCGTTTCATCTATTGTTTTCCATTTCTTCTTTACATAGTTATTTCTTCCACCTCATTCAGTTTTCTATCTATTAATCTCTTTGTTTATTTTAGTATCTCCTCGCTAATAGATTTCCGCTTCCTTCTTTACATAGTTCTTTCCGTCTCCCATTCACGTGTTTATCCATATCCCACTTATCTTCTTTTTATTTACGTCTTCCCTTTGTTTCCTCAACGGCTCTGTAGTGTATTCCCCTATTTCATTCATCTCCCTATTAATATCCATCCCTTTATAGTTTTTCCGTTCCTTCTTTACCTGGTTCTTCCCTCGTTTGACTCATTTTTCTATTTTCATCCCTCTTTTCTTTGTCTATCTAAGTCTTCCCTCACAAGCTATTTACTATTCTCGTTTCTCTTCATCCCTCATTTTTTTCACGTTTCTATATTCATCCTTCTTCTCTTTATTTTCACGCCTCTTTGCTTCCTTGTTTGTATGCCATTATATTCACGTCTCTGTCAGTATTCCTCTTTTCTTCAGTCTATTTATGTATTTTCTCTTCCTCAACCATCCCCCTTCCACTCATGTTTCTATCTATATCCATCTTTTACTAATAATATAATGCTTCTTCACTTTTAACCTTCTTATATTCACGTCTCTATCATTATTCCTCTTTTATTCAGTCTATTTACACATCTTCACTTCCTCAACATTCCTCCTCCCATCCACGTTCTATCTATATCCATCTTTTATTAATTCATACGTCTCTTTTCTTCTTCACTCTTAACCTTCTTATATTCACGTGTCTATCTAAATTCCTCTTTTGTTCAATCTATTTTCGTATCTCATCGTCAACCTTCCCCCTTCCATCCATGTTTTTATCTATATCCATCTTTTACTAATTCAACGGTCTCCTTGCTTCTTCACTCTTAACCTTCTTATATTCACGTCTCCGTCTATATCCCTCTTTTCTTCAATCTATTTATATATTTTCTTTTCCTCAACCTTCCTCCGTTCATCCTCGTTCTATCTATATCCATCTTTTATTAACTCATTCGTCTCCTTGCTTCTTCACTCTTAACCATGCTCATCTTAATCATGCTTGTTTTCGTGCTATTAAAGATAGAGAGGCAGCTCACAAAAGGTTCCAGAGCCTTCGAACACCCGCAAACTTTGACCTTTACATTTCAGCCCGGAATCGTGCCAAATCTATTCTCCGACTTACCAAAACTTCTTTTATCAATAGAAAATGTCAACATCTTGCTTCTTCTAATTCTTCCCGTGACTTCTGGCATCTAGCCAAAAATATCTCCTCCAATTTCACTTCTTCCTCTTTCCCTCCTCTCCTTAACCCTGACGGCAGCACTGCCGTCTCATCTGTCTCTAAGGCTGA
>NC_066530.1:217500-320000 GCF_024679095.1 Eriocheir sinensis | reverse complement strand
GGTTAGGTTAGGTTAGGTTAGGTTAGGTTAGGTTAGGTTAGGTTAGGTTAGTACAGTTTGCCTTTCTTCCTTTTCTAGTCATACATTCTCCCTCTAGTCATTGGGTAGGTTAGGTTAGGTTAGTACAGTTTACCTTTCTTCCTTTTCTGGTCATACATTCTCCCTCTAGTCACTGGGTAGGTTAGGTTAGGTTAGTACAGTTTGCCTTTCTTCCTTTTCCTGTCATACATTCTCCCTCTAGTCACTGGGTAGGTTAGGTTAGGTTAGTACAGTTTACCTTTCTTCCTTTTCTAGTCATACATTCTCCCTCTAGTCATTGGGTAGGTTAGGTTAGGTTAGGTTAGTACAGTTTGCCTTTCTTCCTTTTCTAGTCATACATTCTCCCTCTAGTCACTGGGTAGGGTAGGTTAGGTTAGGTTAGTACAGTTTACCTTTCTTCCTTTTCTAGTCATACATTCTCCCTCTAGTCACTGGGTAGGTTAGGTTAGGTTAGGTTAGGTTAGTACAGTTTACCTTTCTTCCTTTTCTAGTCATACATTCTCCCTCTAGTCACTGGGTAGGTTAGGTTAGGTTAGGTTAGTACAGTTTGCCTTTCTTCCTTTTCTAGTCATACATTCTCCCTCTAG
Organism: Eriocheir sinensis; assembly: GCF_024679095.1. Classification (NCBI taxonomy): domain Eukaryota; kingdom Metazoa; phylum Arthropoda; class Malacostraca; order Decapoda; family Varunidae; genus Eriocheir; species Eriocheir sinensis. The sequence continues at coordinate 319,374 of NC_066530.1, read as the reverse complement.
TCACTGGGTAGGTTAGGTTAGGTTAGTACAGTTTGCCTTTCTTCCTTTTCTAGTCATACATTCTCCCTTTAGTCATTGGGTAGGTTAGGTTAGGTTAGTACAGTTTACCTTTCTTCCTTTTCTAGTCATACATTCTCCCTTTAGTCATTGGGTAGGTTAGGTTAGGTTAGGTAAGTTTCCCTCTCTTCTTTTGTTGTAGTAGTATATTCTAATCACCGTGTAGGTTAGATTAAGTTAGGTTAGTATAGTTTGGCTTTCTTCCTATTTTAGTCATTCATTCTCCTTCTAGTCACTGGGTAGGTCAAGTAAGGTTAGGTTAGTTTCCCCTCTAGTCTCTTTTTCCTAGTTGTGTTATGCTTCCAGTCACTAGTTATGTTAGTTTAGTTTCCTTTTACCTCCCTTTCCTAGTCATACATTCGCTCCCTCTAGTCACTGGGTAGGTCAAGAAAGGTTAGGTTAGTTTCCCCTCTAGTCTCTTTTTTCCTAGTTGTATTATGCTTCCAATCACTAGTTATGTTAGTTTAGTTTCCTTTTACCTCCCTTTCCTAGTTATACATTCGCTCCCTCTAGTCACTGGGTAGGTCAAGTAAGATTAGGTTAGTTTCCCCTTTATTCTTTTTTCCTGGTTATATATGCTTCCAATCACCATTTATGTTAGTTTAGTTTCCTTTTATCTCCTTCTTCTTGTTATACATTCTCTCTCTAATCACTGGGTAAGTCAAGTAAGGTTAGGTTAGTTTCCCCTTTATTCTTTTTTCCTGGCTATATATGCTTCCAATCACCATTTATGTTAGTTTAGTTTCCTTTTCTCCCTTTCCTAGTCATCCATTCTCTCTCTAGTCACTGGGTAGGTTAAGTAAGGTTAGGTTAGTTTCCCCTTTATTCTTTTTTCCTGGTTATATATGCTTCCAATCACTATTTATGTTAGTTTAGTTTCCTTTTACCTCCCTTTCCTAGTCATACATTCGCTCCCTCTAGTCACTGGGTAGGTCAAGTAAGGTTAGGTTAGTTTCCCCTTTATTCTTTTTTCCTGGTTATATATGCTTCCAATCACCATTTATGTTAGTTTAGTGTCCTTTTACCTCCCTTTCCTAGTTATACATTCGCTCCCTCTAGTCACTGGGTAGGTTAAGTAAGATTAGGTTAGTTTCCCCTTTATTCTTTTTTCCTGGTTATATATGCTTCCAATCACCAGTTATGTTAGTTTAGTTTCCTTTTACCTCCCTTTCCTAGTCATACATTCGCTCCCTCTAGTCACAGGGTAGGTCAAGTAAGGTTAGGTTAGTTTCCCCTTTATTCTTTTTTCCTGGTTATATATGCTTCCAATCACCATTTATGTTAGTTTAGTTTCCTTTTACCTCCCTTTCCTAGTCATACATTCGCTCCCTCTAGTCACCGGGTAGGTTAAGTAAGGTTAGGTTAGTTTCCCCTCTATTCTTTTTTACCTATTTGTATTATGCTTCCAGTCACTAGTTATGTTAGTTTAGCTTCCCTTTTCCTTTTCCTAGTTAAACATTCGCTCTCTAATCACCGGGTAGGTTAAGTAAGGTTAGGTTAGTTTACCCTCTATTCTTTTTTACCTATTTGTATTATGCTTCCAATCACTATTTATGTTAGTTTAGTTTCCTTTTACCTCCCTTTCCTAGTTATACATTCGCTCCCTCTAGTCACCGGGTAGGTTAAGTAAGGTTAGGTTAGTTTACCCTCTATTCTTTTTTACCTATTTGTATTATGCTTCCAGTCACTAGTTATGTTAGTTTAGCTTCCCTTTTCCTTTTCCTAGTTAAACATTCGCTCCCTCTAGTCACTGGGTCGCCCGCTTGCCTTCTCGCCCGCCGCCTGCCTGCCATCGGTGACTCTAAATTCCTCGCGGTTATAAATTCTCGCAGCGGAGCATAAATTTACCTCGTCCGCAGCGAAACCTTTCTAAGCATAAATTCCGTCTGAGCCATAAATACTTGTCCAGGGTGTAAATTTTCTTCCTTTCCCGTCCCTCCTCTTCTCTTGTTTCCCCTTTCTCTTCCTGTCTCCGTGTTCCTTCTCTACCCTTCTCTCCTTTACCTGCCCCCACCTTCTTTCATTTCCCATCCATTCTCTTTATATTTTCCCTTAGTCTCTCTTTCCTTTTCTTCTTTCTCTTCCCTAACCTTCTCTTTTGTTTCCCCTTTCTCTTCCTGTCTCCGTTTTTCTTTTCTACCCTTCTCTCCTTCCCTTCCTCCTTCCTCCTATTCTTTCTCTTTGATTCTCTAGTTTTCCTTCTATCCTCCCTTCCCTTATTTTCTTTCCTTTCTCCTTCCTTCTATTCTTTCCCTTCTCTTCTCTTGTCTTCCTTTTCTTTTCCCGTCTCTTATTTCTCTTCCCTTCTCTAATTTCTCTACTTTCCTTCTTTTCCTTCCCTTCCTTTCTCTTATTTTCCCTTATCTTCCCTTCTTTTCTTTCTCCTTTTCATTCCATATCTCCTTTGCCATCCCTTCCCTTCTTTTCTCCCCCTTTTCTCTTCCAGTTTCTTAATTCCTTTCTCTTTCCTTTTCTTTCCCTTCCCTTTTCTTCTCGTCCTTCCCTTCCCTTCCCTTTCCTTTCCTTCTTTTTATTTTCTCTTCTCATCTCTTCTCATTTCCTTCTTCCATTTCTTCTTTATTCCTCATTCCTCTTTCCCTCTCCTCCCACTCTTCCTCTTTTCTTCCCTCCCCTTTCTCTTCTCCTTAACCTCTTTATCTTCCTCTCATAAGCACCACCACCACCACCACCCTCACCACCACCACCACCCCCCTCGCCACCACCACCACCACCACCCTCGCCACCACCACCACCACCACCTTGTTATCTTCCCTATTATCACTTTTTCCTCTTTCTCTCCTTCAACTGACAGAAGATCCGTTGCCGTTGACACAGTGAGAGAGAGAGAGAGAGAGAGCAATAATACTCACGATCACCAGGTAGCAGACGATAACTTACCTGTAATGAAGGAAAAAGGTACTACTACTATTACTACTACTACTACTACATATAATAATAATAATAATAATAATAATAATAATAATAATAATAATAATAATATTAATAATGTTGAAGAGGAGTCGGGAGAGAAATAGGAGAAGGAAGAGGAAAGAAGAGATGAGAAGAGAAAGGAGAACGAGGTGGGAAATAGAGTCAGAAAACCAGAACATAAAAAAAAATATATATAATAAAATAACTAGACATTGGACACACTAACGAGTGCAAACCGCTCGCTGCCAACACCCTCGGATCGGAGCGCTCAAAATGTGAAGAATATGCATTTTTGACCTCAGTGACCTTGACCTTTGATCTTTGACCTTGAAAATCGAACTCGTCGGGTGGAGGGGCATTAGTAGTCCACCTATGAAGTTTCAACATCCAAGCTGTAATGGTTCAAAAGTTATCGCGTTACAGACAAAAAAAAAATTACACAGCTGTAAACAATACCTTCCGCAAAATTCCTTTCCGGGCGGTAATAAGATAAACATAAGAAATATAGTAAAAAGACTTAAACCATTACACTTGCATTCTATAGACAGGCGAAGAGTGCGAGGAGACTTGATCAAGGTTTATAAATGGATGAAGGGCTTTATTACGGGGGATAATTATAAAGTTCTAATGGTAAGCGAAACGGGTAGGACACGTAGTTGAGTTTAAACTGGGTAAATTCAGATTCCACAAGGACAGGCAAAAATTGGTTCATCAACAAAGTGGTAGATGAGTGGAACACGCTGGGCAGTCATGCTGTGAGTTTCAGTACGATAGTCACATTGAAAAAAAGATTAGATTCATGGACAGTGGTGTTAGGTGGGGTTAGGTTCACAGGAGCTGCCTTGTACAGACCTACCGGCCTCTTGAAGACTCCTAACGTTCTTATGTTCTTATGTTCCTCTTCCCTCCCTATCTCCCTCCTTCTCCTCCCCTTCTTTCCCATCCTCTCTTCATCTTCATCTTCATCTCTTTCCTTCATTTCCTCCCCCCCCTCCCTTCTGTACCCATTTTCCGCCTTCTTCCTTCTCCTTTCCTCCCTCTCCCCCTTTTCCTTTCCTTCCCTCCCCCTTCCTCCCTCCCTCCTTCTCTCTCATCTTTGACGTTCGAAAAGAGAATAACAAGTTGAGCTGTTTTGCAGAAGTCAGCCCTCAAAACAGGAGAGAGAGAGAGAGAGAGAGAGAGAGAGAGAGAGAGAGAGAAAGAAGACATGGAGGAATAGGAGAAAGATGGAGTAACTGAAGGAAGAAGAGAAGGAGATGAGGATTAAGAGGAGAAAGAGGAGAGGATCTTTATATATTTCTCTTCAGTATGGCATTAGTAAATATTTGGTTATATTTATGTTATACTTATTATCTCTCTCGCTCTCTATATCTATCTATCTATTTATCTATCTATCTATCTATCTATCTATCTATCTATCTACGTCTATCTGTGTGTGTCTGTCTTTTTCTCTCCTCATTTTTGGACATTTAAATTCGTACCTTCCCTCCTTCTCCTCCTCCTCCTCCTCCTCCTCCTCCGCCTCCTCCTCCTCCTTCTCCTCCTGTCACATTGAAAGAAAAATATCAAGAATAGATTTGCAAACTAAACCCTTACCGAGAGAGAGAGAGAGAGAGAGAGAGAGAGAGAGAGAGAGAGAGAAAACACAATTCATTCATCTCTCTCTATTCTTCCTCCTTCCTTTCCTTCTTTCCTTTCTTCTCTCTGTCTTTTCTTTCCTTCTCTCCCCCCCTCCCCCCCCCCCCACCCCACAAACACATACGATATGACCTGCCTTATATAGCTCCTTGCCGCCCCCTCGCTCGCCTCATCCACCCCTCTCAGGCCTCCTAGCGACTCAAGCCTTCCCTTCCACCCTTCCTGGACTTAACCTTGCCTCACAGCCCTATGCAAGACCTCACCAAGCCATACTGCACTGCCCGAGCCTTGTCATGTCCCTTATCAGTATCCTATCTCATCTTTCTTGATTGAACTTCACCGTAACTTCTCTCCCTTTTAACTTCCCTCCTTTCAAGATCTCGTTTATGATACTAGTACCTCTCTTCTTCCTCTTTTAAATCGTCTTTATCGTAACTTCCCTTTCTTTAGGTCTGTTTTAGATATGGTATTTTTTTCCTCTTTATATCCTTTTACTGCTACGCGCATTCTTCTTTCCTTCCTTCCTCTCTTAATTCATATTCGTAACTTCCTTTCCTCCCTCCCAAGCCTGTTTTTAAGGACGATCCAAGCTTATAAATCCCCGAGTCCCACGCCCTCCCTCCCTCGCCTCTCCTTTCCTCCCTTTCTCCCTTCCTTCCTTCCTCCCTTCCTTCGTTCCTTCCTTTCTTTCTTTCTTTCTTTCTCCCTTTCTTCCTTCCTTCCTTCCGTCCTTGCTTCTTTTCTTCCATCCTTCCTTCCTTCCTTTCTTCCTCCCTTCCTTCCTTCCTTCCTTCCTTCCTTCCTTTCTTCCTCCAGGTGTTCACCTTAGTCCACGCGGATACAAAATTCATCTTAACTGTAAAACACACAATTATATCGTCTTGCAACAGTAAATAAAAATTAAAAAAAGAAGTAATCATGCCGTCCAACTATCTCAATTGCTGTAATTGTTCAAAGAAATATGCTGCGATTCATTACCAAGCCAGCGACTCGATGTGTAGGTACTGTGTCTTAGACTTACGTATTCAGGCACTACAAAAAACCAACGAGGAACTACAACGCTCCAATGCGTTGATCTGGGACACCATGATGGCCTTCCCTCAACTCCCTACCCCTCATTCTTCTTCTTCTTCTTCTTCTTTCCCCGCCCTTCCTACTCCAGCTTCCTCCTCCTCAAACTCATATTCTGACGTTCTGACCCAACTACATACCCCCTCCTCCTCCTCTGCCTCGCCTGAACCCGCCTCCATCCTTACTAATCCTTCCGCCCCATCCACCTCCCTTGCTACCTCATCCACTCCCACTCCCTCTTCTCCCTCCACCACCCTTGACTCCTCCCCTATCCTCATCACCACTCCATCTTCCCCTTCCACCTCCAACACGATCTCCTCTGCCTCGCCTCAACCACCCCACTCCTCTGCAACGCCTGATCCCGCCGCCACCCTTACCATTCCTTCTACTCCATCCACCTCCCTTCCTACCCCATCCACCTCCATCCACAGTACCACTCCCCTTTCTCCCGCTCTCCCTTCCTCTCCCTCCAACACCCTTGACTCCTCCCCTATCCTCATCACCACTCCATCCTCCACTTCCACCTCCAACACGAACTCAACCTCCGCCTCCTCCTCCACTTCTGATACCACATCTCCCTCCATCCACACCTCACCTCCACCCTTTCCCAGCCACCACTACTAACCCCACCACCACTTCCAAACCCTCCTTAGCCCGCGCTACCTCATGTACCTCGCGCCCTTCCAGAAGAAATCACAAGACCATTCTACCAGCTGTCACTTGTACGAACCAGACGCTGTTTCCTGGTATGGGCAAACTAACTACTAGAGTCAATTTAGTTGGAGACAGTGTGGTGAGAGGCCAACTTACGGAGTTTTGTGGTCGGAATACGTTGACACGGCAGCGTTTCTGTATCCCCGGAGCCAAACTGGACGATATTGAATCAGCTGTCGATGCAGTTTCAGTAAATGCGAAGGACGACACAGTGTATCTGATCCATGCGGGAACCAACGACCTTCAGTCAACTCAAATTCAGGACCTGTTAGCAAAATACCGTCAAGTCATTCGGAAATACAAGACCAAGTCCCCACATCATCGTCTCTGGAATTCTACCGAGAGTCAATACGTTCGCCGGATACAACAACAGTAAAGCGTACGGCGTCAACACTAGTCTAAAGCAGTTATGTAACGATGAAGGCGTAGGGTTCACGAACGCATGGCATCACTTCAACCAGCGCCCAGATTTGTTTTGGGAGGACGGACTCCACTTGAACGAGGTTGGTTCGGCGCGGCTAGGAAGGCTCCTGAACGATGCAGTTGAAAGCTTCTCGAAAAGCTATTCAAAATACTGGAGGCGAGGGCAAGGCAAAGGCAACCCTTGATCAACCGAACCGTAGCGTCTATGCGGCTTGCAAGAAACTGTGTAACCAACGACGCCTCCGACAAGCGAACTCATTCAACTCAACGCGGCCAAACCAGTAGTCACATTTCCATTTTGTACACAAATGCACGCAGTCTATTACCCACAAAGGACGAAATTAGGGCGTATAGTGCAACTGAGAAACCAGATGTGGTAGCCATCACAGAGACTTGGGCCAACTCTGCACATCTAGTATCTGAACTGTCATTTCCCGTGTAAGAAAGCTTCCAAAAAAATCGAATGCACAAGAAAGGAGGAGGAGTAATTTGCTACGTAAAAAGTACGCTCCCTGCCATAAAAATAGACAAACAGGATGCAGAGAATTACGACTCCGTCTATGTGGAAATAACTGCGAATAATAAGAAACTAACACTTGCGACCGTATACAGGCCTCCAAAACAACAAGCAGCCGATGACACTGCCCTGTACGAAGAGCTTCACTCTTTAACACAAAGTAAACAAGCAATAATAATTGGGGACTTTAATTGCCCTAACATTGACTGGGGACAATTGACTGGAGATCAAGAGGGTAACAGGCTTATAGAAATGGTGGAGGATTCGTTCCTCACTCAAGTTGTAACTCAACCAACAAGAGAAAACAATCTGCTGGATCTGGTATTAGTAAGCGACCCCGACCTCATTCGCGACTGTGAAGTTGGTGAACAAATTAACGGTTGCGATCACCACTTAATCCGTTTCAATGTCAACATAAGTCACAAACTCGTAGACAATCCGTCAGTGATACCAGACTACAAAAAAGCAAATTTCAACCTAGCCCGTGAGCTGCTTCCCTCCGCGACCTGGGACCAACTTCACCTAACCGACAATACAATCGACAACGTGTGGAACAACTTCAAAGATAAGCTTTTGGGAGTAGAAAAGGCTACAGTGCCGACGAAACCCAGGCGAGTAAATGGTGCCGTAGATCCACCGTGGATGACCAGAGAAATAAAAGGGCGGTAAACTTAAAAAAAAGGAATTATAACCTAATGAAAGAGAATGACACGGCCGAAGCCCGTACTCAGTACCACAACAGCCTCAGAGCTTGTCGCACCCTTATTCGGAGTAGTAAACGCAACTACGAAAAACAAATAGCGCGTGACATCAAGACAAACTCAAAAAAATTCTTCACATACATCAGATCGAAAAAGAAAGTAAAGTCCAATATTGGTCCCCTGACAGACGAGACTGGAGCTGCAACTCAGGACAGTAAACAGATGGCCAGAATCCTCAACAGTAACTTCGCATCCGTATTCACAGTCGAGAACATCGAAACCATGCCCGAGAACCCTGACCCGCCGAGGGAATCACGCCCCTGAAAATTGACTCAATATGCGACCAAGAAGTGAAAGAGTATTTGGATAAACTCGACACGAACAAGTCAACAGGACCTGACGGTTTGTCCCCGCGGTTATTAAAAGAGCTTAAACAACAAATACTTCAGCCACTCACTAACATATTCAACCAGTCTGTTCAATTGAAAAAGGTCCCGGAAGACTGGAAGATGGCGAACGTAACACCAATTTTCAAAAAAGGAGACAAAAGCGTTGCATTAAACTACAGGCCCATAAGTTTGACATCAGTGGCAGGAAAATACTCGAAAAGATTATTAGAGACAAACTTGTTAAGTTTCTAGAAGACAATAATGTAATCTCCGACACCCAGCATGGCTTCAGAAACAAGCGCTCCTGCCTAACGAATCTATTAGACTTCTTCCAAGGCATATATAAGAACTGGGATGCCCACATCCCCAGTGATGTTATATACCTGGACTTTCAGAAAGCCTTCGACAAGGTACCGCACGAGCGACTCCTTAAGAAACTGCACTCGGCGGGCATTGGAGCCAATCTGATCGCGTGGATAAGAGATTGGCTCACCGACAGAAAACAACGAGTACTACTCAACGGACAGCCTTCCGATTGGCTTCCAGTCACTAGTGGAGTGCCTCAAGGGTCAGTGCTGGGACCCATTCTCTTCATCATATATATCAACGACCTCGAATCAGGACTGAAATCCACAATATCGAAATTTGCTGATGACACTAAGGTGGGGAAAGGCCCTCACAAAGACCGACTGCGAAATCATTCAGAAAGACCTCAATCACATTATCGAATGGTCGAAAAATGGCAAATGTCCTTTAATGTTGACAAATGCAAAGTCATGCACATTGGGTCCAGAAATAGTAACCACACATACATCATGAATGGGAGACCTCTGCAAGCGATGCAGGAGGAAAAGGATCTTGAGTCACTATCAGCAGTGACCTGAAACACGCGAATCACTGTAAAAAGCATACAACAAAGCCAACACTATGCTCGGGTTCATAGCGAGGAACTTCGAGTGTAAAACGCCAGACGTGATGCTATCCTTGTATAATTCCATGGTAAGACCGCACCTCGAGTATGCAGTACAGTTCTGGTCTCCTAATTACAGAAAGGACATTGATTTACTGGAAAGGATTCAACGACGCGCCACGAAAATGATACCAACCTTAAGGGCTCAACCGTACGAGGAACGACTCAAGCGACTCAATCTCTTTACATTGGAGAAAAGACGCCTACGAGGAGATATGATTCAAGTCTTCAAGTATCTAAAAAAATTCAATAACGTCGATTACTCCAATTTCTTTGAATTGCAAACCAACCTAAGAACTAGAAATAACGGTTTACCCATTCAGTCTAGTCGATGTAACACAGACATCGGAAGGAGTTTCTTTTCAAACCGAGTCATCCGTCACTGGAACAATCTTCCTTCAGAAGTAGTAAATGCGAATACTATCAACTCCTTCAAATATAGAATCGACCGTCACTTCGCTGCGTCGGGAGTAAACTGAATATTGAGTTGCTTTCATCTGCTCCTCAATATCGAGGCGCTTTCATCTGCTCCTCAATATCGAGGTGCTTTCATCTGCTCCCCAGGCCCCAGGCTGTCGAGCAGATTAAATCACCAGAACGGGCAACCTCGTAATGAGCCAATAGGCTTTCTGTTGCCTGCGTTTCCATGTTTCCATGTTTCCTCCCTTCCTTCCTTCCTTCCTCCCTTCTTCCCTCCCTTCCTTCCTTCCTTCCTTCCTTCCCTTCCTTCCTTCCCTTCCTTCCCTCCTTTCCTTCCTTCCTCCCTCTCTTCCTCCCTTCCTCCCTCCCTTCCGCCTTCTCTTGACTCCCCTTAAAACTCCGCCCTTGTTATCCTCCCTTCCTCCCTCCTCCTTCCCCTTCTTTCTTCCACTCTCTTTACTCACCCTTAAACTCCTTCCCCGATTCCCTCCCTAGCTCCTCCATCCTCCCTTCCTTCCTTCCAATCTTTATTCACCCTAAACTCCTTCCCTGATATCCTCCCTTCCTCGCTCCTCCCTTCCACCCTGTCCTGACTCACCCTTACACTCTCCTTCCCTCCCTCCCTCCCTCCCTCGCTCTCTCCCTTCCTCTCTTTTTCTCCCTCCCTCCCTTCCACCCTGTCTTGACTCACCCTTATAAAACTACCTCCTTGATTCCCACGCCCCTTCCCTTCCTCCCTCACTCTCTCCCTCTCTCTCCCTCCCTCGCTCTTTCACCCACCCGCCCACCACGCCTTCAGTCCAAGTCTCCTTACAAAAGTCAGACAGGACACGAACAAACACAACACGAAGACGCTTGAGAGGAAACATAAAAACCCGACTTCTTGAACGCGTAAAAAGTCAGTTGCAAGACGCGGGAAAAAAAAAAAAAAAAACAGGTTTGGCCACAAGGAATTGAACGTTCGGTAAAGAAGTGTTTGGAGAATTAAATCAAACAGAGGTACACACACACACACACACACACACACACACACACACACACACACACACACACACGCACACTCAGTTCTTAATCCCTTTTGTTTGCTTCTGTTTCTTAATATAGACGATTTTAAAAGGAATCGAATGGCGAGTGGAATGAGTTTGTTGTTTGTTAAGGAATGATGATGATAATGATGATGGTGATGATGGTGATGATTATAATGGTGACAAAGAAGGATAGGACTAATCAAGATCCTATTAGTGAAGTGAAGGATAAAATGACTCAGAGAAAAAAAGAATATTACCGTACACAGATAATAATAAAAAAAAATTATAATACATGATAGAAATAAATACACGGAAATGATAGGTTAGTTAATTAAGTAAAAACGCTGAAGGTACATAATTATTGGAGTATTAGCACTCGCAAAAATATATAAATAAGTTCCCTGATATAAAATTAATACTTCCCTTCCTCATCTTCCAATCCCTCCTCCTCCTCTCTTCCTTTACCACCAACAACACAACCTCATCTCTCATTCGTCCTCTTCTTTCCTCTTACTCCTCCACCTCATCCTCCTCATATTTCTGCCTGAATCGATTTTTGCCGTGTCTCCATATTTCTCTCTCTCTCTCTCTCTCTCTCTCTCTCTCTCTCTCTCTCTCTCTCTCTCTCTCTCTCTCTCTTAGTCCTTCGTTTTTCTCTTGTTTTTTATGTGTGTGTGTGTGTGTGTGTGTGTGTAATTACGTGGGTGGGTAGTATGGCTTGCGTGCTAGCTTGAGAGAGAGAGAGAGAGAGAGAGAGAGAGAGAGAGAGAGAGAGAGAGAGAGAGAGAGAGAGAGAGAGAGAGAGGGTAAAAATTCTCGACAGTTAAGTTGGTAATGAACATCAGAAAGACATCTTAAAGAGCCTCTAAAAGACTGTAGAATCTTGAATGAGGAGGAGGAGGAGGAGGAGGAGGAGGAGGAGCGATAAAGCGATGAAGAGAAGAAAAATTGCAAGTGGATGAGAAAAAAAAGACGCTGGAGGAAGACAAACAGATAAAGAATTACATAGATAGAATTACATAGAAAATCAGACCACACAGACCCCATGGTCCAGACTTGGTGGTCTGTCCTTAAACCTAAGTGATTTTACATTAAGCAGAAGGCTCCAAAACGTTACATTTCTACTCTAGTTGATATTAAGTTGAAGGAAGTGACGGTCGAGCTTATTTTTGAAGGAGTCAATCGTGTTACACTGGACCACTGATGGTGGAAGCTTATTCCATTCTCGCACTACAACGTTGGTGAAGAAAAATTTGGTGCAGTCTGCAGTCACCGATGTTTGAGCTCTAATGTCAACGCGCACTTGTTTATGATCGCAGGAACCGAGGTGTTCTCCTACCGTGACATCACTGACTAGGTTATCTTGGGTCGTTATAACAAGGTCAAGTATGTTATTTTGACGAGTTGGTTCAGAAACCATTTGGCTTAGATAATTTTCCTCTAAAAATTCGATCATTCTATGGGACTCACCTTCTGTACCCGACAGTGTCGCCCAGTCGATATGGGGTTGGTTAAAGTCTCCTAATATCAGTAAGTCGCTGTTATTAAGTGACTGCCTTAAGTGGACAGTGGAGGATAAAAGAAAAGGAAAGGAAGATAAATGAAAGCGAATGAAGTAGACGTGCAGAGGAAGAGGGGAATGGAGAAGAAGAAGAAGAAAATAGAAGAAAAGCTGATTTGATGTAAGATAAAAGAACAAAACAAGAAAAGATAGGTGGAATGGAGATAAAGAATAAAATGGAAGAAAAGCTGATTTGATGTAAGATAAAAAAAACAAAACAAGAAAAGATAGGTGGAATGGAAAAGAAGAATAAAATGGAAGAAAAGCTGATTTGATGTAAGATAAAACAAAACAAGAAAAGATAAGTGGAATGGAGAAGAAGAATAAAATGGAAGGAAAACTGATTTGATGTAAGATAAAAAAAAAGATAGGTGGAATGGAGAAGAAGAATAAAATGGAAGGAAAACTGATTTGATGTAAGATAAAAAAAAAAAGATAGGTGGAATGGAGAAGAAGAATAAAATGGAAGGAAAACTGATTTGATGTAAGATAAAAAAAAAAAGATAGGTGGAATGGAGATGAATAAAATGGAAGAAAAACTGATTTGATGTAAGATAAAAAAAAAAAAAAAGATAGGTGGAATGGAGAAGAAGAATAAAATGGAAGAAAAACTGATTTGATGTAAGATAAAAAAAAAAAAGATAGGGGGGAATGGAGATGAAGAATAAAATGGAAGAAAAACTGATTTGATGTAAGATAAAAAAAAAAAAAGATAGGGGGGAATGGAGATGAAGAATAAAATGGAAGAAAAACTGATTTGATGTAAGATAAAAAAAAACAAAACAAGAAAAGATAGATAATAAAGAAAAGGAAAGGAAGATATATAACTCAGTAAAAAAAAAAACACTAACCCCAAAATCCCGATCTTTCAACGTAATATTTTACTTTTACGTCAAGAAAATGAAAACAACAACAACAACAACAATCACTTCCCAAGACAAAACAAAGCTAAAGAAAACACAAACCGAGAACTCTTAAAAAACAAAAAAAAAAAAAACAAAAAAACACAATCCCTTAAGCCCGAATCACCCTCTTGCAAAGTAACAATTTTCTACTTTTACGTCACAAGAAAATGAGAGCCCGGCGGACCCCCAATCTCAGGCCAGGTAACTTCCCTTAAGGTATAATGAGGCAGTTTGCTTTTCTTAATAACTTGCTCGCCCGAACCCGCTTGTTTAGAAATGTCACAGGGGGGGGAACGGAGACGGAGACACTTTGATGGGGAAGGAGGGAAGCAAGGGGGAAGGGAAGGGGGAAGAAAGAGATTGTCAGTGGTGAGGGTGGTAGTGGTGGGAGGGTATTGGTGGTGATGGTTTGGGGGTACTGGTGTTGGTATACAAGTTAGTTGGGGGATGGAGTGAAAGGGGAGGAGGAGAGGTTATAAGTAGAGTTGTAGAGGTGGGTGGGTACTGGTGGTGATGGGGAGGGTACTGGTGTTAGTGGTGGTTAGGGTACTGGTGTTGGTGGTGGTGGAAGGACGTTGAAGGGGAGGGAGGAATGGAGAAGAAGAATAAAATGGAAGAAAAACTGATTTGATGTAAGATAAAAAAAAAACGTCACACACACACACACACACACACACACACACACACACACACACACACACACACACAAGGAAAACACAACAAAATAGAAATCAAAACTCGTAGGAAAAAAAAAAAGTGTGAATTCTTATGTTACAGTGTGTTTTATTTTTCTAAGTCACACGGAAATGAAAAACAAAAACAGTGGGGGCGGCAGTGGGGGGGGCGGGGGGGGTATTGTTTTGGTTCTTATCTGCTGTATTTCAAGCTCTCCTTTCTTTAGATACATCAGGTATTTATCAGCATCTCCAAAAGCAACTGGAGCTTATCAACTTTTTCGTTCTCTTTGTATTCCAAGTTCTCTCTTCTTAAGATACATCAGTTATTTATCACCATCTCCAAAAGCAACTGGAGCTTATCAACTTTTTCGTCCTCTTTGTATTTCAAGTTCTCTCTTCTTAAGATATATCTGTTATTTATCAGCATCTCCAAAAGCAACTGGAGCTTATCAACTTTTTCGTTCTCTTTGTATCCCAAGCTCTCCCTTCTTAAGATACATCAGTTATTTATCAGCATCTCCAAAAGCATCTGGAGCTTATCAACTTTATCGTCTTCTTTGTATCCCAAGCTCTCCCTTCTTAAGATACATCAGTTATTTATCAGCATCTCCAAAAGCAACTGCAGCTTATCAACTTTTTCGTCCTCTGTGTATTCCAAGTTCTCCCTTCTTAAGATATATCAGTTATTTATCAGCATCTCCAAAAATAACTGGAGCTTATCAACTTTTTCGTCTTCTTTGTATCCCAAGTTCTCCCTTCTTTAGATATATCAGTTATTTATCAGCATCTCCAAAAATAACTGCAGCTTATCAACTTTTTCGTCTTCTTTGTATCCCAAGTTCTCCCTTCTTAAGAAATGTCGGTGATCATTATTACCAACTGAAGGAAAACAACAACGGCAGCCTCTATACTCTTTTCCGCCTTCGTTTCCCTTCCAAGCGATGTCAGGTCGATAACTACCAAATTAGAAAATCAACGGCAGATTCCATATATTTCTCACTTCCGTTGAATTCCACATACTTCGCTCTGAGTTACTTAATTACTTTTCATTGGCCTATTTGTGCTATACTTTTACTACATAGAACTTTAATATGCTCGATGCAGCCTCCCGAAATTGACCTCTTTTTCGGCCACCTCTTTGGATTCTTTTTAGGAGCAGCGAGTAGCGGGCTTTTTTTTTTTTTATTATTGTTTCCTTTTTTTGTGCCCTTGAGCTGTCTCCCTTGTTGCAAAAAAAAAAAAAACGTAAAAGTGTCTCCCAGAAAGCTAGTAAGAGAACGGGGTCTGGCTGACTGATGGTGTTGGAACCGATGTCAGGGGTATGGCCGAGGAGGGGAGAGCTTGCAATACTACCGTTACAGACTTTATGAAAACACCGTGTAGGTCAGTTAAGTATACAAAGAACTTTTTTTAACAGTCTTAAGAAAGGACGTTGGTTTAGCTGTTAAATATAAGTCACAGAAACGAAGTAAAGGGAAAATCGCAATCTCATTCGTTTAATCTGTAAAGGAAATATTTGCAATTGATTATAAGCTTAGGGAAATAAAACGTAAAAAGTAAATGTTTGTGATAGATTATAAAGATAAGTGAGAAAGCAATGTGTGGAAAGGAAACATTCGTGATAGATAATATAGATAAAGAAGCAAACAATGTGTAGAAAGGAAACATTCGTGATAGATAATATAGATAAGGAAGCAAACAATGTGTAGAAAGGAAACATTCGTGATAGATAATACAGATAAGGAAGCAAACAATGTGTAGAAAGGAAACATTCGTGATAGATAATATAGATAAGGAAGCAAACAATGTGTAGAAAGGAAATATCCGTGATAGATAATATGGATAAGGAAGCAAACAATGTGTAGAAAGGAAATATCCGTGATAGATAATATAGATAAAGAAGCAAACAATGTGTAGAAAGGAAACATTCGTGATAGATAATATAGATAAAGAAGCAAACAATGTGTAGAAAGGAAATATCCGTGATAGATAATATGGATAAGGAAGCAAACAATGTGTAGAAAGGAAATATCCGTGATAGATAATATAGATAAAGAAGCAAACAATGTGTAGAAAGGAAACATTCGTGATAGATAATAAAGATAAGGAAGCAAACAATGTGTAGAAAGGAAACATTCGTGATAGATAATACAGATAAGGAAGCAAACAATGTGTAGAAAGGAAACATTCGTGATAGATAATACAGATAAGGAAGCAAACAATGTGTAGAAAGGAAACATTCGTGATAGATAATATAGATAAGGAAGCAAACAATGTGTAGAAAGGAAACATTCGTGATAGATAATACAGATAAGGAAGCAAACAATGTGTAGAAAGGAAACATTCGTGATAGATAATATAGATAAGGAAGCAAACAATGTGTAGAAAGGAAACATTCGTGATAGATAATATAGATAAAGAAGCAAACAGTGTGTAGAAAGGAAACATTCGTGATAGATAATATAGATAAAGAAGCAAACAATGTGTAGAAAGGAAACATTCGTGATAGATAATACAGATAAAGAAGCAAACAATGTGTACAAACTATTTATATCTAATGGAGGTTGTCATCATCGGGTAAAGGCTTTGAACTAATGATTTTCCTTTGATTCTCTCCGCAGGCAGCACGTGGTTGGCGGCTGCTGTGAGGGACTGACTCTGATTGGGCGCTGCTGGGCTGGCGTGGGTGGGGCTTATTTGCAAAGGTAATGTGAACAATTTATTCTGTCCAGCTACCCAAAGGAGAAGGAGGAGGAGGAGGAGGAGAAGGAAAAAAAAAGGTAAAAGGAGAAAGAATTAAGAGGAGGAGAAAGAGGAAGGTAGGAGAAGAAGAAAGGGGAGAAGGAGAAGAAAAGGTAAGAGAAGGAGTAGAGGAAGGAGAAGTAGAAAAAAGAATGGTAGAAGGAGGAGGAAGAAGAGGAGGGGAAAGAGAAGAAAGGTAGGAGGAGGAGGAAGAAGAGAAGGAGGAGAAGAAGAAGGAGAAAAAAGGGAAAAGGAGGAGAAGGAACAGGAGAAGGTACACGGATGAGAATGAGAAGAATAAAGGTAGAAGGAGAAGAAGGAGAAGGAAGATAACGTGGAGGAGGTTGAAGGTGAAGGAGGAGGAGGAGAAAGTCATAATGAGACATCTTAAACTCACCTCCCAAAACAACTCTCGGGCGTCATGTCTCACTAACAAGGATGATATCAGCGTTTGCTTAGTGAGTCGAGGCATTTTCCGTCGCGGCCATATTTGAGCGGCGGAACGACCCGTGGAGAATCGCAGACGTCAACAGCCCCTTAATTAATAGGTTCCCGCTGATCGTTCGGACCGAGGCGAAGCGAGGGTAAAAAGTGGACGTGCCAGGTCGTTATGGGCGGGGAACTGACGGCGGAGGGACAGGAAAACGATAATAGAGAGTAGGAAGTGAGTTTAAACAGGCCATATTACGTGTGGAACTGATGGGATGTAGACAAACAAATGACTATCGATATTAGGAAGTGGATGTGGCCTGGTCATTAGAGGAAGGGAACTGACAGGGAAGGGACAGGAAAACGATAATAGAGAGTAGGAAGTGGGTTTAGACAGGCCATATTACGTGTGGAACTGATGGGATGTGGACAAGCAAACGGCTATCGATATTAGGAAGTGGACGTGGCCGGGTCATTACAGGAAGGAAATTGACGGCGAAGGGACAGGAAAACGATAATAGAGAGTAGGAAGTGAGTTTAGACAGGCCATACTACGTGTGGAACTGATGGGATGTAGACAAACAAATGACTATCGAAATTAGGAAGAGGACGTGGCCGGGTCATTATAGGAAGGCAACTGACAGGGGAGGGACAGCCAAGTGACATTAGAGAGTAGGAAGTGAGTTTAGACAGGCCATATTACGTGTGGAACTGATGGGATGTAGACAAACAAATGACTATCGAAATTAGGAAGTGGACGTGGCCGGGTCATTACAGGAAGGGAATTGACGGCGAAGGGACAGGAAAACGATAATAGAGAGCAGGAAGTGAGTTTAGACAGGCCATACTACGTGTGGAACTGATGGGATGTAGACAAACAAATGACTATCGAAATTGGGAAGTGGACGTGGCCGGGTCATTAGAGGAAGGCAACTGACAGGGGAGGGACAGCCAAGTGACATTAGAGAGTAGGAAGTGAGTTTAGACAGGCCATATTACGTGTGGAACTGATGGCATGTAGACAAACAACTGACTATCGAAATTAGGAAGTGGACGTGGCCGGGTCATTAGAGGACGGGAACTGACAGGGAAGGGACAGGAAAACGATAATAGAGAGTAGGAAGTGGGTGTAGACAGGCCATATTACGTGTGGAACTGATGGCATGTAGACAAACAAATGACTATCGAAATTAGGAAGAGGACGTGGCCGGGTCATTAGAGGAAGTGAACTGACGGCGAAGGGACAGGAAAACGATAATAGAGAGTAGGAAGTGAGTTTAGACAGGCCATATTACGTGTGGAACTGATGGGATGCAGACAAACAAATGACTATCGAAATTAGGAAGAGGACGTGGCCGGGTCATTACAGGAAGGCAACTGACAGGGGAGGGACAGCCAAGTGACATTAGAGAGTAGGAAGTGAGTTTAGACAGGCCATATTACGTGTGGAACTGATGGCATGTAGACAAGCAAACGATATCGTGCGTGGGACCGATAACAGGGGACAACAAAACGAGAATGGAGAGTAAGAAGTGTAAGTGGGCAGGTCATATCTTGAGGGGAATTGTGATAAGATAAACAACCAGACAAAGATTAAATGAAGGAGGTGGACTTGGACGGATCATATCTTGCTTAGGACCGATAACAGAGGGACAACTAAACGAGAATAGAGGGTAAGAAGTGGACGTAGGAGGCCTTATCTTGTGTGGAACTGATAATGACTGGACAACCAAGAGACTATTCAGAGAGGGAACTGGATGTGGGCAGGTCATATTTTGCGTTGAGCTGATAATAAATGAACAACTAAGTGATGGTTTTAAGAGTAGGGCGTAGTCTTAGGTAGGTCATGATATATTTTTTTTACAAGAAAGGAGACAACTCAAGGGCACAAAAAAAGGAAACAATAATAAAAAAGCCAACTACTTGAACTTGCTTGAACTGATAAAAGACAGACAACCAACCACGATTAGAAGGAAGTGGACGTGTGCAAGCCATATTTTGCGTGGGGACGATAACAATTGGGCAGCTAAGTGATGATTTAGCAACAGGACGCAGACTTAGGAAGGTTCTATTACCTTTGAAGCTGATAACGGGTTGACAACAAAGCGACGATCCAGAGAAGGGAGTAGTCTTGGGAAAGTTATATTTGGCATGGAAATTATAACAAGTGGACAATTAAACTTAAGGGACTACAGGAAAGGACTTTAGTTAAATATGCTCTAATTTCGATGAAGAGTAGGAAGTAGACGCGTAGAACTGATAACAAGATGGATAACCGAAGTGACAGTGACAGTCTTGGGATTGTAGAAGTCAGGGCGAACAGAGAAGCAGGTGTAGAGATTAAATTAGATCCTTTACCTGAGCAGAATTATTGAGTACACTAACATCAGACACGTAACATCATGCATAGAACCGATAACAAGATGGATAACCGAAGTAACAGTGACAGTCTAGGGATTGTAGAAGTCAGGGCGAACACAGAAGCAGGTGTAGAGATTAAATTAGATCCTTTACCTGAGCAGAATTATTGAGTACACTAACATCAGACACGTAACATCATGCATAGAACCGATAACAAGATGGATAACCGAAGTAACAGTGACAGTCTAGGGATTGTAGAAGTAGAACTAGATGGAGAGGTTAAATTAGCCTTTACCGGAACAGAACTATTAAGGACACTAACATCAGACACGTAACATCATGCATAGAACCGATAACAAGATGGATAACCGAAGTAACAGTGACAGTCTTGGGATTGTAGAAGTAGAACTAGATGGAGAGGTTAAATTAGCCTTTACCGGAACAGAACTATTAAGGACACTAACATCAGACACGTAACATAATGCAGAGAGCCGATAACAAGATGAATAACCAAAGTAACAGTGGCAGCCCAGGGATTGTAGTCAGGGCGAACAGTATGGAGTATGCATCTCACGTGTGGAGGGGCTCCACTCACACAGCTCTTCTGGACAGAGTGGAGTGTAAGGCTCTTCGTCTCATCAGCTCTCCTCCCCCTACTGATAGACTTCTACCTCTGAAATTTCGCCGCGATGTTGCCTCTCTTTCTATCTTCTATCAATTTTTTCACGCTGACTGCTCTTCTGAACTTGCTAACTGCATGCCTCCCCCCCTCCCGCGGCCCCGCTGCACTCGACTTTCTACTCATGCTCATCCCTATACTGTCCAAACCCCTTATGCAAGAGTTAACCAGCATCTTCACTCTTTCATCCCTCACGCTGGTAAACTCTGGAACAATCTTCCTTCATCTGTATTTCCTCCTGCCTACGACTTGAACTCTTTCAAGAGGTGGGTATCAAGATACCTTTGCTCCCGAAATTGACCTCTCTTTTTGGCCACTCCTCTGTACTCTATTCAGGAGCAGTAAGTAGCGGGATTTTTTTTCTTTAATATTGTTTTCTTTTTCTTTTACGTCCTTGAACTGTCTCCTTCGCTGTAAAAAATTAAAAAAAAGTGAACCAGGTGGAGAGATTAAATAAGAGCCTTTACCAGAACAAATTATTGAGTGCGCTAAAATCAGACAGGTAAATTTCGTAATCATACTAATCATATTGTCCGTCTTTCTGTCTTCGATGATTAAAGAATAAAGAAAAGGAGGTTGATAAAAGTGACAATCAACTAATATTAACGAGACTCCTTTGAAACCTGAACGAAGGAACACACATACAAAAAAAAAAACTCACATATTTCTGCTACGCCTCAGTTTTCCTATCCTCGGAAATTAAAGGAGTAGGGATGAACCACGTCAAGGAGAAAGACACACATCACGATTTTTTTAAGACGAACCACAAACCTTTAATTAATACAAGGGTTGAAAGTCGGTAATCTTCGTGTTCTTGTATTCTTTCTGTCTCGCACCACATCGCCGAAAGTCATTATTTTATTTTGTATAAATTTTTTGATCTCTCGCTTTTTTTATATTTTTTTATTTGCCTATATGTCCTTTCTTCGTATCTGTCTATGTGTCTGTCTATCTGTCTGTGTGTTTCTCTTGCTGTCTCTTCCTGTCTGTGTGTCTGGCTGTCTGTCTTTTTCTCTGTGTCTGTTTTTGTATATGTTTCTTTTTGTCTATCTTTATTTCTATCTTTCTATTATCGTATTTTCTCTATATTATTGTACTCTTATTCTTTGTCTCTCTCACCACATCGCCGAAAAGAGTCAAGATGAAACAGTCGATCAAATAGACAAACCTTGTATTTTTATTGAAAGACAAACCACAAAAACACGAACTCGGGGAACACTTTATAATCTTAGGTTTTTCCATTCTCCATCTTCTCCATCTTGCTGAGAAAAAATTAAGACTCAAGATGAACCAAGTCGATCAAATAGACAAACCTTGTATTTTTATTGAAACACAAACCACAAAAACACGAACTAATACTCGGGAACACTTTATAATCTTAGGTTTTTCCATTCTCCATCTTCTCCATCTTGCTGAGAAAAAATTAAGTCAAGATGAACCAAGTCGAGGGAATGGAGAAATATTTACTTTTCTCTTTCTCTTTCTTTTTCTCTTTATTTTTAGCTTTAGTTTTCTCTAGAAGGAAAACCCATAAAAAAAACAATACAAGGAGAACATTTTTTTTTTCATTTTCTTAGTTTTCCTGTTCACCATCGTCTGAAATTTAGGGTCAAAATATACCTAGTCGACGAAACTGACATGTATATAGTTTTGTTATTAAGGAAGAAACACGCCCCCCAAAATAACACATTGCGAACACCTAATTATCTTATTATTCTTGTTCTCCATCACCGAAAACTTTGAGCCAAGATAAATCAAGTCGACGGAAGAGAGAGATATATCGAGTTTTCTATTTTCATAAGGCAGAAAACTCGTAAAAACATAACTAACACATTGCGAACACCTAATTATCTTATTATCCCTGTACTCCATCACCGAAAACTTAGAGAGCCAAGATAAACCAAGTCGTCGGGAAAGAGATATATCGAGTTTTCTATTTTCATAAGGCAGAAAACCCGTAAAAACATAACTAACACATTGCGAACACCTAATTATCTTATTATCCCTGTACTCCATCACCGAAAACTTAGAGAGCCAAGATAAACCAAATCGTCGGAAAAGAGATATATCGAGTTTTCTATTTTCATAAGGCAGAAAACCCGTAAAAACATATACTAATACATTGCGAACACCTAATTATCTTATTATCCCTGTACTCCATCACCGAAAACTTAGAGAGCCAAGATAAACCAAGTCGTCGGGAAAGAGATATATCGAGTTTTCTATTTTCATAAGGCAGAAAACTCGTAAAAACATAACTAACACACTGCGAACACCTAATTATCTTATTATCCCTGTACTTCATCACCGAAAACTTAGAGAGCCAAGATAAACCAAGTCGTCGGGAAAGAGATATATCGAGTTTTCTATTTTCATAAGGCAGAAAACCCGTAAAAACATATACTAATACATTGCGAACACCTAATTATCTTATTATTCCTGTACTCCATCACCGAAAACCTAGAGAGCCAAGAGAAACCAAGTCGACGGAAAAGAGTTATATCGAATTTTCTATTTTCATAAGGCAGAAAACCCGTAAAAACATGAACACTGCAAACACCTAATCGTCTTATCATTCCTGTACTCCATCACCGAAAACTTAGAGAGCCAAGAAAAACCAAGTCGACGGAAAAAGAGATACCAGTTTTCTATTTTCATAAGGCAGAAAACCCGTAAAAACATGAACACTGCAAACACCTAATCGTCTTATCATTCCTGTACTCCATCACCGAAAACTTACAGAGCCAAGATAAACCAAGTCGACGGAAGAGAGAGATATATCGAGTTTTCTATTTTCATAAGGCAGAAAACCAGTAAAAACATAACTAACACACTACGAACACCTAATCGTCTTATCATTCCTGTACTCCATCACCGAAAACTTAGAGCCAAGATAAACCAAGTCGACGGAAAAAGAGATACCAGTTTTCTATTTTCATAAGGCAGAAAACCCGTAAAACCATGAACACTGCAAACACCTAATCGTCTTATCATTCCTGTACTCCATCATCGAAAACTTAGAGAGCCAAGATAAACCAAGTCGACGGAAAAGAGTTATATCGAATTTTCTATTTTCATAAGGCAGAAAACCCGTAAAAACATAACTAACACATTGCGAACACCTAATCGTCTTAACATTCCTGTACTCCATCACCGAAAACTTAGAGAGCCAAGAGAAACCAAGTCGACGGAAAAGAGTTATATCGAGTTTTCTATTTTCATAAGGCAGAAAACCCGTAAAAACATATACTAATACATTGCGAACACCTAATTATCTTATCATTCCTGTACTCCATCACCGAAAACCTAGAGAGCCAAGAGAAACCAAGTCGACGGAAAAGAGTTATATCGAATTTTCTATTTTCATAAGGCAGAAAACCCGTAAAAACATAACCAACACATTGCGAACACCTAATCGTCTTATTATTCCCATACTCCATCACCGAAAACCTAGAGCCAAGATAAACCAAGTCGACGGGAAAAGAGATACCAGTTTTCTATTTTCATAAGGCAGAAAACCCGTAAAAACATATACTAATACATTGCGAACACCTAATTATCTTATTATTCCTGTACTCCATCACCGAAAACTTAGAGAGCCAAGAGAAACCAAGTCGACGGAAAAGAGATATATCGAGTTTTCTATTTTCATAAGGAAGAAAACTCGTAAAAACATAACTAACACATTGCGAACACCTAATCGTCTTATCATTCCTGTACTCCATCACCGAAAACTTAGAGAGCCAAGATAAACCAAGTCGTCGGGAAAGAGATATATCGAGTTTTCTATTTTCATAAGGCAGAAAACCCGTAAAAACATATACTAATACATTGCGAACACCTAATTATCTTATTATTCCTGTACTCCATCACCGAAAACCTAGAGAGCCAAGATAAACCAAATCGTCGGAAAAGAGATATATCGAGTTTTCTATTTTCATAAGGCAGAAAACCCGTAAAAACATAACTACTATAACACATTGCGAACACCTAATTATCTTATCATTCCTGTACTCCATCACCGAAAACCTAGAGAGCCAAGATAAACCAAGTCGACGGAAAAGAGTTATATCGAGTTTTCTATTTTCATAAGGCAGAAAACCCGTAAAAACATGACTAACACATTGCGAACACCTAATCGTCTTATCATTCCTGTACTCCATCACCGAAAACTTAGAGAGCCAAGATAAACCAAGTCGACGGAAAAAGAGATACCAGTTTTCTATTTTCATAAGGCAGAAAACCCGTAAAAACATAACTAACACATTGCGAACACCTAATCGTCTTATCATTCCTGTACTCCATCATCGAAAACTTAGAGCCAAGATAAACCAAGTCGACGGAAAAAGAGATACCAGTTTTCTATTTTCATAAGGCAGAAAACCCCTAAAACCATGAACACTGCAAACACCTAATCGTCTTAACATTCCTGTACTCCATCACCGAAAACTTAGAGATCCAAGATAAACCAAGTCGACGGAAAAGTTATATCGAGTTTTCTATTTTCATTAGGCAGAAAACCCGTAAAAACATATACTAATACATTGCGAACACCTAATTATCTTATTATTCCTGTACTCCATCACCGAAAACTTAGACCCAAGATAAACCAAGTCGACGGAAAAGAGAGATATATCGAGTTTTCTATTTTCATAAGGCAGAAAACCCGTAAAAACATAACTAACACACTACGAACACCTAATCGTCTTATCATTCCTGTACTCCATCACCGAAAACTTAGAGAGTCAAGAGAAACCAAGTCGACGGAAAAAGAGATACCAGTTTTCTATTTTCATAAGGCAGAAAACCCGTAAAACCATGAACACTGCAAACACCTAATCGTCTTATCATTCCTGTACTCCATCATCGAAAACCTAGAGCCAAGATAAACCAAGTCGACGGGAAAAGAGATACCAGTTTTCTATTTTCATAAGGCAGAAAACCCGTAAAACCATGAACACTGCAAACACCTAATCGTCTTATCATTCCTGTACTCCATCACCGAAAACTTAGAGAGCCAAGATAAACCAAATCGTCGGAAAAGAGATATATCGAGTTTTCTATTTTCATAAGGCAGAAAACCCGTAAAAACATATACTAATACATTGCGAACACCTAATTATCTTATTATTCCTGTACTCCATCACCGAAAACCTAGAGAGCCAAGAGAAACCAAGTCGACGGAAAAGAGTTATATCGAGTTTTCTATTTTCATAAGGCAGAAAACCCGTAAAAACATTACTAACACACTGCGAACACCTAATCGTCTTATCATTCCTGTACTCCATCACCGAAAACCTAGAGCCAAGATAAACCAAGTCGACGGAAAAAGAGATACCAGTTTTCTATTTTCATAAGGCAGAAAACCCGTAAAAACATAACTAACACACTGCGAACACCTAATTATCTTATTATTCCTGTACTCCATCACCGAAAACCTAGAGCCAAGATAAACCAAGTCGACGGAAGAGAGAGATATATCGAGTTTTCTATTTTCATAAGGCAGAACACCAGTAAAAACATAACTAACACACTGCGAACACCTAATCGTCTTATCATTCCTGTACTCCATCACCGAAAACTTAGAGAGCAAAGATAAACCAAGTCGACGGAAAAAGAGATACCAGTTTTCTATTTTCATAAGGCAGAAAACTCGTAAAAACATAACTAACACATTGCGAACACCTAATCGTCTTATCATTCCTGTACTCCATCACCGAAAACTTAGAGAGCCAAGATAAACCAAGTCGACGGAAAAAGAGATACCAGTTTTCTATTTTCATAAGGCAGAAAACCCGTAAAAACATAACTAACACACTGCGAACACCTAATCGTCTTATCATTCCTGTACTCCATCACCGAAAACCTAGAGAGCAAAGATTTACCAGGTCGACGGAAGAGAGAGATATATCGAGTTTTCTATTTTCATAAGGCAGAAAACCCGTAAAAACATAACTAACACACGGGGAACACTATGATCTTAGCTTTCATATTTTTTATCTTCTCCATCTCCCAACCCTCGATGCTTTATATGAACCAAGTCGACAAAACTGAAAAGTATCCAATTTTCTCTACTTAAGCAAGCAAACCCGTAAAAAGAAACATCACTTCATTATCATAGTTTTTTTATTCTTTATCTTCTCCATCTCCCAACCCTCGATGCTTTATATGAACCAAGTCGACAAAACTGAAAAGTATCCAGTTTTCTCTACTTAAGCAAGCAAACCCATAAAAAGAAACATCACTTCATTGTCATAGTTTTCTTCCCCCTTATCTTACCCATCTCCCAACCGTCAAAACCTTATACTCAATATGAACCAACTCACAAAACTCTCGCCACCACCACCACCAGTACACCAAGTCGAGTATCTATCACGAGACGCCTGGCCGGGATCAAGGTTAGGTCAGAGGCGTGGGCGTGCGTCGGAGCGTGAGGCAGAGCTTAGTGAGTGTAGCCAGGGGTGCTGCGAGGGTGTAGCTGCCTGCAGTGTACCCTAATAGCCCCTTGGTAGTGAGGAGCCGGTGTATCAAGGGCTGAGGAAGAGGTGTAAGGTGGGTGTAGGTGAGGGTGAGAATGTACGTGTCTTGCAAGGATTGGGTGTAAGAGATATTGATTAGGGTGTGAGAGAAGAGGTGGGTGTAGTCGATGTCGGTGTAAGAGGGATGTAAACTAGTGGGTGGGAGGGAAGAGGGTGTAAGGTAAGGGGAGTTAAGTTAGGTGATGTTAAAGAGGGGGTGTAGGTGGGGTGTGTTGGTGGACTGCACGTTAATAGACCTTGGATATAGCGTCTCTCTCTCTCTCTCTCTCTCTCTCTCTCTCTCTCTCTCTCTCTCTCTCTCTCTCACACACACACACACACACACACACACACACACACACACACACACACACAAGCGGAGCAGCAAGACCGTCTCCCTGTGTGTGTGTGTGTGTGTGTGTGTGTGTGTGTGTGTACGTTAAATATCATAGGCATCCGGGAGGCCGTGTACATCCGGGTTTGTGTTGCGAAGGTTGTGTGTTGCCGCTACATAACGAATGACGTCATCGGCCTAGAGAGAGAGGAAGAGGAGGTAGAGGAGGGATCTTCTGTTGTCTCCTCCCTTTTGTCACTTCTATTTTTGGAGGTCATGTGTTATTGTAGTAGTAGTAGTAGTAGTAGTAGTAATAGTAGTAGTAGTAGTAGTAGTAATAGTAGTAGTAGTAGTAGGAGTAGTAGTAGGAGTAGTAGTAGGAGTAGGAGTAGTAGTAATAGTAGAAGTAGCAATAGTAGTAGTGGCAGTAGTAGTAGTTGTAGTAGTAGTAGTAGTAGTAGTAGTAGTAGTAGTAGTAGTAGTAGAACGAGTAATAGAGAGAGAGAGAGAGAGAGAGAGAGAGAGAGAGAGAGAGAGAGAGACTATAGCATGCATATCATCCACACCCACAAAGAAAACAGTCTCACTCATTATGTCGAAGAGAGATAAAGAAAAAGATATATACACACAACCCTTGACGATAAAATTGGTTTGGCATACATTTCATTTTTATTCAGCGACCTTAATTATTTACAAAGGGAATCGCGGACCCAGAAATGATAATAGATTTGAAGTTAATTTGGCGTACGATTAAACTTCATTACTTTATTTTGTTTATTTTTTCTCTCTCTTGCTTTATAGTTTTTTGTTTTTTGTTTGTTTGTTAGTGTGTTTGTTTATGCCTCTCTGCCCTTCCGTCTTTCTTCGTCTGTCTGTTTGCCTGTCTGTCTACGTATATATCTGTCTACGTATCTATCTATCTGTGTCTGTCTGTCTATCTGTCTACGTATCCATCTATGTTTCTGTCTATTTGTCTGTATGTGTTTCTAGCTGTCTCTTCCTGTCTGTGTGTCTGGCTGTCTGTCTTTTTCTGTCTGTCTTTTTGTTTTTGTCTGTTTTTGTATATGTGTTTCTTTTTGTCTATCTTTATTTCTCTCTTTCTCTCCATCATCGTATTTTCTCTATGTTATTTTATTCTTCTATATTTTCTCTGTTTATTTACCTCTGTCCAAATTTAACTATATCTTTATCTATCTATTCAACTCTTTATCTAACTTATTCTCTCCCATTCTCTCTCTCTCTCTCTCTCTCTCTCTCTCTCTCTCTCTCTCTCTCTCTCTCTCTCTCTCTCTCTCCCCCCCCCCCCCCTCGGACCAGTTCTGCCGCCTCACCACACCCTCTTACCTTTGAAGGTGTAGGTATGTACCGTGACCTTCCCCCCGTCCCCCTTTACCTCCCTTCCCCTCTCTTCCCTTCCCTTCCCCTCCCTTCCCCTCTCTTCTCTTCACCCTCCCTTCCCTTCCTCTCTCTTCTCTTCACCCTCCTTTCCCTTCCCCTCCCTTCCCATCCCTTCCCTGCCCCTCCCTTCCCCTCTCTTCTCTTCCCCCTCCGTTCCCTTACCCGATTCTCCTTCTCTTCATTCCCCCTCCTTAACTCTCCTTTTCTTTCCCCTTCAACTTCCCTTCCCTCCCCTCCTTCCCTCCCTTCCTTCCCTCCCTTCCCTTCCTCCCTCCCTTCCTCTCCCCTCCCTTCCCTCTTCTCTTCACCCTCCGTTCCTTAACCGCTTCTCCTCGTCATTCTCCTCGTCCCTCTCCCTTTCTTTCCCTTCACCTTCCCTTCCTTCCCTCCCTCCTTCCATTCCCTCCTCCCTTCCCCTCTCTTCTCTTCCCCCTCCGTTCCCTTACCCGATTCTCCTTCTCTTCATTCCCCCTCCTTAACTCTCCCTTTCTTTCCCCTTCACCTTCCCCTTCCGTCCCCTCCCTTCCCTTCCCCTCCCTTCCCCTCCCTTCCCTTCCCTTTCCTTCCCTTCCCTTCCCTTCCTTTCCCTTCCCTTCCTTTCCCTTCCCCTCTCTTCTCTTTACTTTCCGTTCCCTTTCCTTCCCTTTCCTTACCTTTCCTTCACCATCTCTTACTTCCCTACCTTTCCCTTCCCCCTTCTTCCTTTCCTCTCCCCCCTCCCTTAACCTCTTCCCTCCCTTCCCTTCCCTTCCCCTTCCTTTCCCTTCCCTTCCCTTCTCTTCCCTTTTCCTTCCCATTCCCTTTCCCTTTCTCTTTCCTTTCCATTTCCCTTCCCCTTCAACTTCCCATCCCTTCCATTTCCCTTTCCCCTTCCCTCTTGACGTCAGAAGCGGCGTACCTCAAGGATCAGTGCTTGGCCCCATGCTCTTCTTAATTTATGTTAATGATATCGATGATGGACTCACTTGCAAAGTATCAAAATTTGCTGATGACACAAAAATTGCTTGTAAAGTAACTGCGACACTCGACGAAGAAGCTTTACAATCAGATCTAGATCGACTTGCACGTTGGGCCAATCAATGGCAAATGAAATTTAACGTTGACAAATGTAAAGTGTTGCACATCGGAAAAAATAACAATCGCGTTCGGTACGTAATGAATGGCCAACAACTTTCTGCAGTAAGTAAAGAAAAGGATCTTGGAATCACTATATCAAGCGATATAAAGCCCGGTCAGCATTGTTCAGAGGTAGTTAAAACTGCAAACAAATTGGTTGGCTTCATCGGACGAGTCTTTAATAATAAATCGGAAAAAGTAATATTAAAACTGTATAATTCGTTGGTTCGACCCCGTCTAGAGTACTGTGTACAGTTTTGGTCTCCCTGTTACAGAAAAGACATAGAAAAGTTGGAACGGGTCCAACGAAGAGTAACAAAGATGATTCCTAGGTTGAGAAATTTGTCATATGAACAAAGGCTTAAAGAAGTAAATTCATTCAGCCTATCAAAACGAAGAATGCGAGGCGATCTAATAGAAGTGTTTAAAATGTTTAAAGGATTCAGTGATATTAATGCGGAAGATTACTTTACAATTGATCGATCAAATACAACAAGAAGAAATCACAATTTGAAGATAAGTGGTAAAAGATTCTCGTCGCACGAAGCTAAACACTTCTTCTTCAATCGAGTTGTTAATGTTTGGAACTCACTACCCTGTGATGTCGTTGATAGTACAACAGTTACGGCCTTCAAGAATAGATTAGACAAGTGTTTTGAATCCAACCAGCAACTAAGATATTACTCATTGTCGTAATAACGTTAAGTTCTTTCAAATACTGGTGTCCTTGTCCACTTTTATCGCCCGGTTAGTGGTAGCAGTAATGGTAGTTCTTTCCTCTTTCCTACATAATTTCCATTCAGTTTTTCCATGCTGCATGGTTCTTTTTCCTTTCCTGCCAGCTTTGGCTGGAGGGATGGGGGGGTGGGGAGGAGCCTTCGCCTTTTCTGTCCTTCATCTTCCACCTTTGATTAGATAGTTAGTGTAGCTTGTCACAAACAGCCTCGTAAGGACCAGCAGGTCTGCTGTTGTTTGTTCTTCCATTGTGTTTCTTTGTGCTCCCTTCCCTTCGCTTCCCCTTCCGTTCCGTTCTTTCTCCCCTCCTTCCTTCACCTTTCCCTTTCCCTCTTCTTTCCCTCTCCTCTTTCCTTCCCTTTCAGTATTATTCTCCACATCTTTCCTATTTTCTTCCCTCTCCCCTTCCTCCCCTTCTTTTCCCTTCATTTGTCTATCTTTCCTTCCCTTCCCTTCCCTTCCCTTCCCTTCCCTTCCCTTTGATTTACTCTCATTCAAACTACTTCCCTTCCCTTGATCATCTCACATTCCCCTTCCCTTCCCATCACCTCCCCTCCCTTTCCTTCCCCTCCCTTCCCTCCCCCCTCCCATCTTCCCCTCTAGCGGCCAAGGTCATACATTCAGGTTTTCACACACACACACACACACACACACACACACACACACACACACACACACACACACACACACACACATTATTTTTTTTTTGTTTCATAGCTGCATTAATAAGTTTTAGTTGTTTGTGTTCTAAGCAGGATTTGAACTTTGATATTCTCCTCGTGTTCTTCTACTTCATTTTATTTTTTTCTACTTTTATTTTTTTTCTTATTTGTTTTCTCCTTTTTTCTTCTCTTCTTTATATTCTTTTTTCCCTTTTTGGTCGTTTTTTTCTTTGATTCTCCTTTCTTTTTATCTTCTTGTGGTAGGAGAAAATGATAGAGAAGGAGGAGGAGGAGGAGGAGGAGGAGGAGGAGGAGGAGGAGGAAGCTTGAGCGAAATGGAAAGTTATATCATGTTGGGTAAGAGAGAGAGAGAGAGAGAGATTGTTAGGCAAACCTTGACCAAACGGGGCGTGGCAAAAGAGGAAGAAGAAAAAGGAGAAGAAAAAGAAGGAGAAGAAAAAGAAGAAGAAGAAGAAGAAGAAAAAGGAGAAGAGAAAGAGTAAAGGAGGAGAAAGAGGAGGAGGAGGAGGAGGAGGAGGAAAAAGATTAATGAGATAGAAGAAAAATGAACCAGGAAGAAAGAGGAAGAGGTCTAGAAGGAAAAAGATAAACGAGGAGGAGGAAGAAGAGGAAGAAGAGGAGGAGGAAGAAGAGGAAGAAAAGGAGGAGGAGGAAGAAGATGAGGAAGAAAAAAAAAGAAGAAAAAGAAAAAGAAACTAAAAGAAGACAAAGAAGGAAGACAGGAGAAGGAGAGGAGTAGAGAGAAGAGGAGGAGGAGGAGGAGGAAGAGGAGGAGAGAGAGGGAGAGACAGAGGGGTGGCTAGACTGCAATCATTCCCCTCCTCCTCCTCCTCCTCCTCTCTTCCTCCTCCTCTTCCTCCTCTCCTCCTCCTCCTCCTCGCTCCGCTGCCCCCGTTGCTCCCGGATCTATTCTGTTACTTCCTTGGTGCTTGAGAGAGAGAGAGAGAGAGAGAGAGAGAGAGAGAGAGAGAAATAAGTTGTTCTCTCCGAATATTTTGTCTTCACCTCCTCACCTTTTCTCTCTCTTTATCTCTCTTCTTATCCTTCTTTGTAACCCTGAATTCCTCTCCCCATTAATACCTTTCTACTTTACCTTTTATGTTTTCTCACTAACCTAACCTATCGTACTAAATCCTGCCTTAGGTAACTCTCTTAACAAACTCTTACCTTACCTTATGTTACCCTTGAGTGCCCATCTTAAAGTGTATATCTATCTAACCTTTCCCTTATGCACTTGCTAACTCAACCTAGCATACTTAACCCCTTTTAAAATGTGTACTAATTTATATGTATATCTCTTTAATTCTGTCTTTCTCGCTTTCTTCTCTCTGTTTATATGATTTTACTTCCATACTTTTAGTCAGTCCTTTCTCTCATGTGTTTATCAATCTTGTCTACATTAAACGTTCGTAAAAAAAAAAAAAAAAAAAAAAACGTATATCTACTTCTCTTTCATTCACTTTTTTCCATATTTATGTATCAATGGTTTTCCTTCCTTCCATATTTCACACTTTCATCCCAGACTCCCTATTTTTTTTTTATAGTCTGTCCTTCTACCCTTATGTTTCTTAACCCATTTTAATCGCTACGTCAAATCTACATCTTTATCTCTTTTCTTCAGTTTCTTCTTTTGTATATATGATTTTACTTCCCGTCTTATTCCACATTTCCTACCTACTTTTCTATCCCATCCTAGTCATTTTCTTCTTTACTTTTCTTCCTACCGTTCCTCCTCGTTCTTCTCATCCTATTCCTTCTACGCCATCTACTCCTCCTTCTACTCGTCCGTTTGTGTGTTTTCTTCTCATCCTTCTCTTCCTTTTCATCTAAATTTCCTCTTCCCATTCTTCCTGCCTTTTATATATGACTTTACTTTCTATCTCACCTATTCAGTCTTTCACTCTCTTCTTTTTTATATATTACTTTACTTTCTATCTCATTCCACTCTTTCATCCCACTCATTCTTTTTTTTCTGCTTTTTACCTTATTAATCTTTACATCAAGCCCACATGTCTTCCTTTCCTTCCTGCTCTCCATCTTAATAGGTAGTACATTCAGCCTGCATTTCTTCCCCATTAACCCTCTCTTCCCTTGAGTCTCCGCGCCTAAGCCTTCAGCACGCCTCAGCTGCCTCCTCGCTTCGCCACTCTATAGCTTGTCTCGGCCCGGTTATTGCCAAGCCTCCCCGGCGTCTGTATAAGCCTTTACCTTCCCCGCGCCTCACTCTGTACTCACGCTAAGACCCAGAAACACCGTCCAGGCCTTTCCCAACCTTCTTCTTAGGCCTTTTACATACAATACATACATACATACATACATACATACATACGTTCTTATATATATTCATGCTTAGTCATAGTCAGTCAGTTGTTTTCTTAGTCAGTTAGTTAGTCAGTCAGTCAGTAGTACATTAGCTATGATTGTTATGTACAGAAACGAAATCGAAGTAGACACAGACAAAAATTGATAACTATTGAAAGACAGAAAAGAGGGAAAGGGAGGCAAAGAAAGATAGAAACAGTTTCATGGGAAAATAGAAAGAGAATGAGGGATAGCGACGATACATAGAGGAGGAGGAGGAGGAAGAGAGGGAGACAGAGAGAGGTATCTAGACTGCAATCATTCCCCTTCCCTCTCTCCTCCTCCTCCTCCTCCTCCTCGCTCCGTTGACAGAAACAGAAATTCTAATAAAAAGGCAAGAAAGTTCACGATTAAAGAAACATATATAAAAGTAGCCACGTGTTCCTCCTTTTCCTCCTTTTCCTCCTCCTCCTCCTCCTCCTCCTCCTCCTCGCTCCGTTGACAGAAACAGAAATTCTAATAAAAAGGCAAGAAAGTTCACGATTAAAAAAAACATATATATAAGTAGCCACGTGTTCCTCCTTTCCTTCCTTCCTTCTTACTCCTCCTTTTCCTACTCTTCCTTCTTTCATTTGCGACTCTTCTCATTCCGTCTACTCTTCCTACTCTTCTTCCTACTCTCTTTAAGCTCTTACTCTTCCTATTTTTCCTTCTAATCCTTCGTTCTCCTCTTTCTACTCTTCTCTCTACGTTCTCAAAATCCCTACACTTTCTATTTTCCTTCTCATTCTTCTCTTTCTACTATGTTCCTTTTCTTCCTTCCTTCCTTCCTTCTTTTCTTCCTTCCTGCCTTTCTTTTCCTTTCGATCCTATTCATTTTCTTCTTTACTTTTCTTCCTTCCGTTCCTCCTCTTTCTTCTCATCCTATTCCTTCTTCACCTTCTACTCTTCCTTCCACTCATCCTTCTCTTTCTTCTCTTCCAACTTTCTTCTCTTCTTCCCACTTTTCCTACCATCCTACTTCCCATCCTTCTTATCCTATGCTTCCCACTTCTACTCCTCCTCCCTTGCCATCCTACGACCCACATACCGTCCTCCTCCTTTTTTTTTTCCTTCCTCCTCCTCCTCTTCTCATCATTCTCTTCCTTCTCATCTCATCCTCTTCCCACTCTTCCTACCATCCTATTTCCCATCCTTCAAATCCTATACTTCCCATTTCTACTCCTCTACTCCTCTACGACCCACCTATCTTTTTTCTTCCCTTCCTCCTCCTCTTCTTCCAGGGCTCGTGAACTTGTTGTCGACATCTTCACGGAGAGCTGCATCGAACCCGCTAAGTGAATTACCTAGAGAGACGAACACCGCGCAAACAGGGATGGGGGAGGAGAGGAGAGAAGGAGAGAGAGAGAGAGAGAGAGAGAGAGAGAGAGAGAGAGAGAGAGAGTAGGGGGGGGTATAGAAATAGATATAGAGTTAGTTATATATATAGAGAGAGAAAAAGAGAAAAATAAATACATAGAGATGAACATAAATGGCTATAGAGGAAGTTTGAGATAGGTAGACAGATAGATACGGAGATGAATATGCATCGACAGGTAGATAGAAAGGTAGGTAGATAGAGAGATAGAGAGAGAAATAAATACATAGAGAGGTACATAAATGGCTATAGATGAAGTTAGACATAGTTGGAAAGATAGATAGAGAGATGAATATAGACTGGTAGATAGATAGATTGGTGTAGAATTAGGTATAAAGAAGTTGGAGGCAAATGAATAGATAGATATAGAGTAAGGTAGATAGATAGTCGCGGGCTTTTTTTCACATTTGTTTCCTTTTTTTTTCCCTTGAACTGACTCTGCTGTAAAAAAAAAAAAAAAAAAAAAAAAGAGTATTGTGTCCACCTCTCTTTCTTTGACCTTCTTTCTTAGTGGGAGAGATAGATATAGAGACAGTAGTAGATAGATAGATAGTTTTTTTTTTCTTTTGTCCCTCTCTCACATTTGTACTTTTTTCTCTCTTTCTCGGTTTGTGTCTCTCTCTGTGTCGTTCTTTAGCTATTTCTGCCTATGTCTTCTTTTCTTTATTGTTTTTATATCGTTCCCTGTCTCCTCTACCTTTCTCTCTCTCTCTCTCTCTCTCTCTCTCTCTCTCTCTCTCTCTCTCTCTCTCTCTCTCTCTCTCTCTCTCTCTCTCTCTCTCTCTCTCTCTCTCTCTCTCATCCATTGTCTGTGTGCCTTTCTCTGTCTGTCATTATCTTTTGTTTATTTATGTCTTCCTCGTTCTCTTTCTCTCTGTTTATCTCTGTCTGTCTGTCTGTCTGTCTACATAATCTCGTTTTTTTCTGTCTCCGTTCTCCATTTCTCTTTTATTTCTCTTTTCTCTTTATTTTATACTGTGTCTAAATCTCTCAATTATTCTTTCTCTATTTCATGGGGGGTTTTCTCTCTTTGCTCCATTCTCTCTCTCTCTCTCTCTCTCTCTCTCTCTCTCTCTCTCTCTCTCTCTCTCTCTCTCTCTCTCTCTCTCTCTCTCTCTCTCAGTCGCTTTGTCAGTGTCACGTGCCAATCCCCGCCGACACCTGGTTTAATTAGGCCCAGGTGTTGTGTAAATTGACTCTCACACCGCGAAACAGAAGCCACATGTGTCTCTGATTCGCGAGGGCCGTTTATTGCTTCTTCAAAGGCTCTCTCTCTCTTTCACACTCTTTCCTCTCTCTCTCTCTCTCTCTCTCTCTCTCTCTCTCTCTCTCTCTCTCTCTCTCTCTCTCTCTCTCTCTCTCTCTCTCCCTCGTTTTCAAGGTTTCATTTTTTCTTTGCTTGTCTTTTTCTGTTCATCTTCATATCTTTTTTGCCTCCTTTGGTTTCTTTACCTGTTCTTTTCTTCTATCTGTCTGTTTACTTATCTTTCACTCTGCACATAAATACATACACTTACGGGATAGCCTGAAGAGAAGCCTTTGTGTGCGTGTATATGAGGGGGTGAGTGAGTGAGTGAGTGTGTGGGTAAGTGAGTGATTGAGTGAGTGAGTAAGTAAGTGAGTGAGTGAGTGAGTGAATTAAAGAGTGAGAAAAATCGAATACAAGCATTCAACCACACCGTCACTCTCCCAGCCCAAATTTCGGACGAGCACGCTTACCTGGCACAGGAGATACCGGAACCCTCCTCAACCAGTTCTCTCCATACAATACACAATGCTAACCAACCTCTATTAACATACACCGTCTTCCTTACCCTCCTACGACTCCCTAATACATCTATGCATGGCCCTAATCAACCTATATCAACACACAGGGAAAGTAGGATGCATAAGACTGATACTTCAATGCATAACTAAACCAAAACAAACAGAAGAACGATAGAAGTTATGGATAAAAAAGGCGAGTTATACGTGTTTCTTCTTATCTTCAGTCAAGCGTAGAAGGCCATCACAAAACACCTGTACAGCCTTATCTTTTGTTTATACCTGGGAATGTGTGTTTGTCCAGGTGGAAGTTTTGTTTTGAAATGCCGAAAATAGATAAACAAGAGAGAGAGAGAGAGAGAGAGAGAGAGAGAAAGGTTATAAACAACAAATAATCTGTTTTTTTTTATTATTTAGGAAAGAAACACACACACACACACACACACACACACACACACCTTCCACTCCCTTTCTTTCCTTTCTTTTTCCTTTCTTTTTCTTTCGTTTCCTTTCTTTTTCCTTCTTTCTTCTCTCCTTTTCCCTAACCTTTCTTCATTTCCTTTTCTTTCCATTTTAAGCCATTACACACACACACACACACACACACACACACACACACACACACACACACACACACACACACACACACACACACACACAGAGCGTCCTGGTACTGTGATCTCAGGTTTCAGGTCTTGTTATGAAGTCTTGTGAAGTCTCCCACTGATATTTCCGTTTTCTTTTGTTCTTTTTTCATAATTTTTTTCTTCCGTCATTCTCTCCCTGATCTTTCTCCCTCCTTGTCATCTTCATCTTTTTTTTTCTTCCCTCCTTCCTCCTCCAACTCCTTCTTTTCTTCTTCCTTCCAGTCTTTTTCTCCTCTCCTCCAACTCTTCGTTTTTCTTCTTCACTTTCTTCTTGTTTTTTCCTTCCCTCCCTTCTTCTCCTCCTCCGTTTTTCTTTCTTTCCTTCTTCCATTCGTTGTTCCCCATCCTTACTCTTTTCTTCTTTGTCCTTCCCTTTCTTCTTCCTTTTCCTCCTTCCTCTCCCCTTCCTTCTCGCCTCCTCCATATCCTTTCCTTCTTATATATATTTACTTCCTTCTCCCTCTCTCCCGTCTTCCATTATCCATTTTCCTTCATATTTTCTTCTTTTGTTCTCTTTTCTTCACCCCTATCATCTTTCCCTCTCCCCTTTTCCTCTTCCTTCCTTCCTTTCATCGGGGAGGGGATCATAGGGAGAAAAGGAGAGGGGCATAAAGGGATAGAAGGGGGCATGAAGGAGGGAGTAAGGGGGGAGGGGGGCATAGGGAGAAAAGGAGAGGGGCATAAAGGAATATAAGGGGGCATGGAGGAGGGAGTAAAGGGGGAGGGGGGCATAGGGAGGGAAGGAGGGACATAAAGGGATAGAAGGGGGCATTAAAGGGGGGATGTGGAGGCATAGGGAGCGGAAAGGGAAGGGAGGGAGAGTAGCATAAAGGGATAGAGGATGTGGAGGCATAGGGGGGAGGGAGGGAGGGGAAGAGAGGGGCATAAAGGGATAGATGGGGGCATTGAGGGGGGGATGTGGAGGCATTGGGAGCGGAGGGGAAAGGGAGGGAGAAGGCATTAAGGGATAGAGGATTTGGAGGCATGGGGGAGGAGGGGAAGAGGGGAGGCATAAAGGGGGCATTGAGGGGGGCTGTGGAGGCATAGGGGGGCGGGAGGGAGGGGGAGAGAGGGGCATACACGAGACGGTATAAAGTTTTCTGGCTGATAATGAGACCCAATTTAATGGCCTCGGTGAACTGGTCTCCATGGCAACTGTCTTTGTTTACGGTTCTGAGCTGCGCCACCCCCCTCCTCCTCCTCCTCCTCCTCCTCCTCCTCCTCCTTCCCCTTCCCCCTCTTCCCACCCTCCTCTCTCCCTCCCCTTCCCTTCCCCCCACCTTTCCCTCACATCCTCTTTCTCTCCCCCGCGCCGGCAAGATGGCTGGTGTGTGTGTGTGTGTGTGTGTGTGTGTGTGTGTGTGTGTGTGTGTTTGTAGGTTTTATTAGGGGAGCGGTTTTTCTTATTTCTCTTTTTCTTTTTCTTCTTTATCTTCATGTTGCTGTTCTACTGATCGGGTTCTGTTTTTCTTCTTCTCGTCTTTCTGTCTGCTCTCCTCCTCCTCCTCCTCCTCCTCCTCCTTCTCTTATTCCTCCTCTTCCTCGTCATCGTCCTCCTCCTGTTTCTAATGTTTTGTTTTCCTCATTTCTTCTTCTTCTTTCTCTTTTTATTCAACTTACTATTCAACCTTCTGCTATTTTTATTTTTTTTCTCCTCCTTCTTCTTCGTCGTCTGTATCTTTTTCTTTATCTTTTTCTTTTCCTTCTTCTTCCCTTTCCATCTATGTATCTTTATTTATCTTAATCTCAATCTCTAAGTTGCTGTTGATGGGTTCGTTCGCTTTTGCTATTTTTTTTCTTCCTCTTCCTCCTCTTTATCGTGATAGCAGAGGCAAAGCGAAGCAGGTAAAGAGCAAGAAAGAAACACTCAGAAGATGGCAGAGTACAAAAGTTAAAGAGAAAGAAGAAGATAGAAAGAGAAAAAAACGCTAAACCGAAAATAGAGCAGAAAAAGAAAGCAGGGTAAAAAAAGTTAAAAAGAAAGAAAAAAGATAGAAAGAAACGCTAAACCGAAAATAGAGCAGAAAAAGAAAGCAGGGTAAAAAAAGTTGAAAAGAAAGAAAAAAGATAGAAACGCTAAAACGAAAATAGAGCAGAAAAAGAAAGCAGAGTACAAAAGTTAAAAAGAAAGAAGAAGATAGAAAGAGAAAAAAACGCTAAACCGAAAATAGAGCAGAAAAAGAAAGCAGGGTAAAAAAAGTTAAAAAGAAAGAAAAATGATAGAAAGAAAAAAACGCTAAAACGAAAATAGAGCAGAAAAAGAAAGCATCGTAAAAAAAGTTAAAAAGAAAGAAAAAGATAGAAAGAAAAAAACGCGAAAACGAAAATAGAGCAGAAAAAGAAAGCATCGTAAAAAAAGTTAAAAAGAAAGAAAAAAGATAGAAAGAAACGCTAAACCGAAAATAGAGCAGAAAAAGAAGAAAAAAGAAAGAAGAAAAAGAAATAAAAGAGAATAAACAAGAATTAAAAAGAAACAAAAGACT
Organism: Eriocheir sinensis; assembly: GCF_024679095.1. Lineage (NCBI taxonomy): Eukaryota > Metazoa > Arthropoda > Malacostraca > Decapoda > Varunidae > Eriocheir > Eriocheir sinensis. The sequence goes on along the minus strand of NC_066530.1, from coordinate 279,765 downwards.
ACAAAAAAAAGACAAAGAAGGAGAAGAAAGAGAAGATGAAGAAAAAGAGGTAAAGAAAAAAGAAAAAGAAGAGTCGATGTTACCGCAAAACGAAGACAAGAAAACTGCTTAAAAAGAAAGAAAACAAAAAAAAAAAAAAGAAAAGAGACGAAAGTTAAAAAAAAAAAGAAGCGAGCGAAAAGAAACAACAAGAAAAAAATGTCAAGAGAAACAGAAAAAAGTCACAAAAAGAGGTAAAAAAAAAACAAGAAATAAAACAAGAAAAACAAGAACAATCACCACCACCACCACCATAGCAACAACAACAACAACAACAACAACAACAGCAAAACAAGAAGAACTACCACCACCACCACCACAACAACAACAACAACAACAACAACAACAACAACAACAAAACCCAAAACAACAAGAAAAACACAAGAAGAAAAAAATAACATGACCCAATAACAACAAAAAATAAATGAATAAATAAATAAATAAATAGATAAACAAACCAAACCAAAAAAAAAACACCGGCTGGCCACGGATAAACAAACATTCAAACAGTGCCGGGGAGTGCCTGAGGGAGAGCCAAACACCGTCCTTGGCTGCATGCTGATGGCCTGACAACATGGAAACGGAGAGTGCCACACACATACGTAATTTACCTAATGGACCAGCAGCAGGAGGAGGAGGAGGAGGAGGAGGAGGAGGAGGAGGAGGAGGTGGTGGTGGTGGTGGTGAGGTAAACGAAGGAAAAGGTAGGGTAAGAAAAGAAGATATAGTAAAAAAAAATAATAGGAGATAGAATAGAAAAAAAAGGAAGAGGAGGAGGAGGAGGAGGAGGAGGAAGAGGAGGAGGAGGAGGAGGTGGTGAGGTGAAAGAAGAAAAAGATTGGGTAAGAAAAGGAGATATAGTAAAAAAGAAAAAAAAGAATAGGAGATAGAATAGAAAAAGGAAGAAGTGGAGGAGGAGGAGAGGGAGCTGGAAGAGGAGGAGGAGGAGGAGGAGGAGGAGGAGGAGGTGGTGAGGTGAAAGAAGAAAAAGATTGGGTAAGAAATGAAGATATAGTAAAAGAAAAAAAAGAATAGGAGATAGAATAGAAAAAGGAAGAGGAGGAGGAGGAGGAGGAGGAGGAGGAGGAGGAAGACGAGGTTGTGGTGGTGGTGAATTAAAAGAAGGAAAGGTACGAAGAAAAGGAAGTATAGTATAAAAGAATAACAGAAGGAAATATAAAGAGAGGAGGAGGAGGAGGAGGAGGAGGAGGAGGAGGAGGAGGTAAAAGAAGAGTAAAAGGTATGGTAAGAAAAAGAAGTATAGTATAAAATAAAAGAACAGAAGGAGATACTATGAAGAAAGGAGGAGGAGATGAAGAAATAAACAAGGAACACAAGAAGGAAAACGAAAAGAGGAAGGAGGCAAATTAAAAGAAGAAAAAAAGATCTGGTATAAAAAGAAGAAACAGAAGGAAAAGAAGAAGAAAGATAGAAGAAAGGGGAAAAAGGATGAGGTGAAGAAATAAGAGGAAGAAAAGAAGGTGAAGAAAAAGGAGTAGAAAAGGAGATGAATAAGAAAAATAAAATACGTGGAGGAGAAGGAAGAAGAGGAGGAGAAAGAAAAAGAGAAGATGTAAAATAAGAAAACAAAGAAGAAGAAAGAAGACTAAGCAGAAAGAGGAGGAATAGAAGAAGATAAAGAAAGAAAAAACGGAGTAATTGGAGAAGAAAGAGAAAAAAAGGAGGAGGAAGAGGAAGAGGAGGAGGAGGAGGAGGAGGAGGAGGAGGAAAGAAACAGATTTTTCCCTTAAGCATATGCAAACTTAACACCTCTCCCTCCTTCCCTTTTTCTTTCCGTCTCTTCCCCTGTCACCCTTCCCTTACCTGACCGTTCCCTGCCTTCCCTTACCTTCCCTACCCTTCCACCCCTTCACAGCACATTTTCCCTCACTTTAATTCACCCTTTCTTCCCTTCCCTTTCTTTCTTCCCTTTTTCTCCCCTTTCCTTACTCTATCTGACCCTTCCCTAACCTCCCTTACCTTCCCAATCCTTCCTACCCTTCTCAAAGACTTTCCCCTTCCTTCCCCATCCCCTCCTTACCCTTCCTGTTTCTTTTCTATCCTTTTCAATAACTTCCTTTCCCTTTCTCCCCCTCCTTTTCCCTTTACAACTATTTCCAACGCCTTTCTTTCCCTTCTTTTCCTTTCCTTTCCAATCCTGTGCCTTCCTCTTCCATCCCCTTCCTTTCCATTCTTGTATCTCTGTTATCCTGTTCAATCCCTTTCTTCTACTTCCCTTCCTTTCCTTCCTCTTATCCTTCCATTCTCTTTCCCATCATTTTCAACCCCTTCTCTTCCTCTGCTTCTTCCTCTCTTTTTTCTTTTCATTCCCTTCCTTCCCCTTTCTTTCCCTTCTCTTCTCTTTTCCATTATTTTCAATCCCTTCTCTTCCTCTTCTTCCTCTTCTTTTCCTTTCATTCCCTTATTTTCCCTTTCTTTCCCTTCTTTTATCTTTCCCATCCTTTTCAACCCCTTCTCTTCCTCTTCTTTATCTTCTTTTCCTTTCATTTCCTTCTTTCCCTCTCTTTTCCTTCTCTTCTCTTTTCCATCATTTTCAACCCCTTCTCTTCCTCTTCTTTATCTTCTTTTCCTTTCATTTCCTTCTTTCCCTTTCTTTTCCTTCTTTTCTCTTTTCCATCCTTTTCAACCCCTTCTCTTCCTCTTCTTCCTCTTCTTTCCCTTTCATTCCCTTCCTTCCCCTTTATTTCCCTTCTTTTCTCTTTTCCATCCTTTTCAACCCCTTCTCTTCCTCTTCTTCCTCTTCTTTCCCTTTCATATCCCTCTTTCCCCTTTCGTTCCCTTCTTTTCTCTTTTCCATCCTTTTCAACCCCTTCTCTTCCTCTTCTTCTTCTTCCTCTTCTTTTCCTTTCATTTCCTTCTTTCCCCTTTCTTTCCTTTCTCTTTTCCATCCTTTTCAACCCCTTCTCTTCCTCTTCTTCCTCTTCTTTCCCTTTCATTCCTTTCTTTTCTCTTTCTTTCCCATCCATTTCGATCCTTTCCTTTTTTCTCTTTTCTGCCCCTGCCGTAACCTTTCTTCCCCTTCCGTCCCCTTCCTTACCCTTTCCCCATCCCCTACAATACCCTTGCCACCTAACCTGATCCCTACCCTATCAAATCCAACCCCTTCCACTATCATTCCTCGACCCTTCCATCTTCTGCCTTCTGCCAATGTCCCCCCCCCCAACCCCCATCATCTCCCTTCCTCAAATCTTACCCATCTTTATTCTGCTTTAACCTCCTCCTCCTCCTCCTCCTCCTCCTCCTCCTCCTCCTCCAAGGAAAGACCTCAATCACATTATCGAATGGTCGGAAAAATGGCAAATGTCTTTTAATGTTGACAAATGCAAAGTCATGCACATTGGGTCCCAAAATAGTAACCACACATACATCATGAATGGGAGACCTCTGCAAGCGATGCAGGAGGAAAAGGATCTTGGAGTCACTATCAGCAGTGACCTGAAACACGCGAATCACTGTAAAAAAGCATACAACAAGGCCAACATTATGCTCAGGTTCATAGCGAGGAACTTCGAGTGTAAAACACCAGACGTGATGCTATCCTTGTATAATTCCATGGTAAGACCGCACCTCGAGTATGCAGTGCAGTTCTGGTCTCCAAATTAAAGAAAGGACATTGCTTTACTGGAAAGTATTCAACGACGCGCAACAAAGTTTATTCAAAACTTCTGGGCTCAACCGTACGAGGAACGACTCAAGCGACTCAATCTCTTTACATTGGAGAAAAGACGCCTACGAGGGGATATGATTCAAGTCTTCAAGTATCTAAAAAAGTTCAATAACGTCGATTACTCCAAATTCTTTGAACTGCAAACCAACTCAAGAACTAGAAATAACGGTTTACCCATTCAGTCGAGTCGATGTAACACAGACATTGGAAGGAGTTTCTTTTCAAACCGAGTCATCCGCCACTGGAACAATCTTCCCTCAGAAGTAGTAAATGCGAATACCATCAACTCCTTCAAATATAGAATCGACCGTCATTTCGCTGCGTCAGGAGTAAACTGAATAACGAGGGGCTTCCATCTGCTCACCAAGCCCCAAGTGGCGGTCGAGCAGATTAAATCACCCAAGCGGGCGACCTCGTAATGAGCCAATAGGCTTTCTGTTGCCTGCATTTCCATGTTCCATGTTTCCATTCTTCCTCACCTTTCCCTCCTCTTCCTTCTCTCACTCCCTCACCCTTTCCTTCCTCTTCCTCTCCCTGCTCCACCTCCCCTACCCACTCCTCTCCCTCTCTCACCCAACCTCCTCCTCCCTTTCAAGCAGCCGCCAGCAACAGGTGGGCGGAGTTGACTCAAGAGCAGAAGGGAGAGAAAACCAGGGAGGATAAAAGGAAGAAAGAAGTTCAAATAGGAGAGAAGGAGGAGGAGGAGGTGGGATGGAGGAGAGAGAGGGAAGGAGGAATGAGGGAGGAAGAATACAGAGAGAGAGAGAGAGAGAGAGAGAGAGAGAGAGAGAGAGAGAGAGAGAGAGAAGAAATGAGAGAAAAGTAAGAGAAAAAGAGATAAAGAGATGAAGAAGGGAAAAAGAAAAAGGAGGAAAAGAGAGAAAATAGTAAGTAGTGGAGAGAAACGGAGAAAGGAGTGAGAAAGAGAGAGAAGAAAAGGAAGATGATGATGATGATGATGATGAAGTAATGAAACGACAGAGAAACAAAGGAAGAAAATAAGAGGAAAATGGATGAAGAAAAGGAGGAAAAAAAGAATAGCAGACCAAGATTAGAGCAAAATGAAGGAGGAAAGAGAGAGAAATAGAGAGAGTGTCGGAGAAAAGAAGAAAAATAACGAAGATAAAATTATAAAGGAAGAAAACACGAAATGGAGAAAGAACAAAAGGAAAAAAAGAGAAGCAGACTAAAAGAAGAGACAAAAACGGAGGAGAAGGAAAGAAAGAGAGAAAAAAAGGGAGAATAAAAAAAAGGCATAATTCCTGTCGGGGTGGTCAGGAAGGTCAAAGTAGGTCATGGAGAGGTCAGGCTGTGTTTGCTAAGGTCACTCATGACTGAGGAAAACTTGACCTCTATCCCGGAGCTGCGAGAGGGGGGGGGGAGGGGGGAGGGGGGAGAGGGGGGTGAATGGGGAGGGAAAGACACGTAAACATTTGATAATGGAACAGGGTGGTGGTGGTGGTGGTGGTGATGGTGGTGGTAGTGATGATGATGGTGGTGATGGTGATGGTGGTGGTGATGGTGGTGGTGGTGATGATGGTGGTGGTAGTGATGATGATGGTGGTGATGGTGATGGTGGTGGTGATGGTGGTGGTGGTGATGATGGTAGTGGTGATCCTTTCTTCATCTTCCTTCCCTCTCTTTCTTCTTCCTTCCCTTTCTTCTCTCCTTCGTTCTCTCCCTCCACCCTCTTCTCTCTTTCTTCCTCCCTTCTTCCTTCCCTTTCTTCTCTCCTCCGTTCTCTCCCTCCACCCTCTTCTCTCTTTCTTCCTCCCTTCCTCCTTTCCTTTTTTCTCTCCTCCGTTCTCTCCCTCCACCCTCTTCTCTCTTTCTTCCTCCCTTCTTCCTTTCCTTTTTTCTCTCCTCCGTTCTCTCCCTCCACCCTCTTCTCTCTTTCTTCCTCCCTTCTTCCTTTCCTTTTTTCTCTCCTTCGTTCTCTCCCTCCACACTTTTTTCTCTTCTCTCCTCCTTCAATTCCTCTCCTTTTTCTTTTTTTCCCTTTCCACCTCCATTTCTCTTTTCCTTTCTTTATCCCTCCCTTCTTCCCTTTCTTCTCTTCTTTGTTCCCTTCTTCTGCCTTTTTTTTCTCCCTTCTTCATTTCCTCCCTTTCCTTTTTTTTCATTCTTCCTCCTTCAATTCCTTCCTTTCCATTTTTCCCTCTTCACTTCCTTTTCTACACTACTACTACTACTACAACTACCACTACCACTACCACCATCATCACCACTACCACCACCGTCACCACCATGCAGATAATAACAATAGACGAGGGGGGGGAGAGGGCGGAGGGGGGCCGCAGTCAGTCAGTAGCTCAGAAAATCGGTCCTGTTCATTAAATGCAGATTTGTATTCGTTTCCCCTTAAGTCAACAGCGAGGGTGGGCAGTGAGGGTATTTTGGGAAGGGCGAAGGGCGATGATGGGTGTCGCTTTATATATACACACACGCACTCAAAAACACACGTACATAAAGGGAATACACTCACTCTCTTTATTACAAGCTCCTACACACACACACACACGCACACACACACATACACACGTACACACACACACACATATATTTCAGCCTTTTTATAGTATCCAGAATCCAAGTGCATTTTTATTATCTCGTTTCTAAGTCACCTCGAATGTTTGAAAATATATAAGCCATATTTGATCCTGTACTAACTTGCCATCTTTAGCTATAAGGAATTCGATACTACTTTTTCTTTGCCTCAGACGCTCTCAAAGGGTTGTCAAGAGGTTTAGAAGAGGGTTTGATGATTTGGTTTGCTTGTTATTGATTTAAAAACGATTATAAAGAGAAATGAGAGAAGGAAAACAAAACAAAGAAGGAAGGAAGGAGGGAACAGTGGGAAATAATAAAGAAAGGTATGTGAGAGAAAGATAATAATAATAATAAGAAGAAGAAGAAAAAGAAGATGATGAAGAAGAGGAAGAAGAAGAACAGGTGTGTGTGTGTGTGTGTGTGTGTATGGTGATGGTGGTAGTGATGATGGTGTTGGTGTTGGTGGTGGTGAGTGTAGTGGTGGTGTTGGTGGTGGTGATTGTAGTGATGGTGGTAGTGGTGTTGGTGTTGGTGGTGGTGATTGTAGTGGTGGTGGTGGGGGTGGTGATGGTGGTGGTGGTGGTGGTGATGAAAACGGTGCAAGACGTCAATCGATAAGTAGGCCACAGAGAAGAGAGAGGGAGGGGGAGAGTGAGAGGGGAGAGAGGAGAGAAGAGAGGGAGAGGGAGAGAGGGAGGGAGAAGGGCAAATGACGCCATCACTATCTTTCCTTTACCTCTCATTAGCTGTCCATTCCTTCCCTTCCCTTCCCTTCCCTTCCCTTCCCTTCCCTTCCCTTCCCTCCCCTCCCCTTCCCTCCCCTTCCCTTCCCTTCCCTTCCCTTCCCTTACGTTCCCTTCCCTTCCCTTCCCTTACCTTACCTTACCTTACGTTCCCTTCCCTTCCCTTACCTTACCTTACCTTACCTTACGTTACCTTTCCTTCCTTCACCAAACCTTACCTTACCTTACGTTACCTTCCCTTCCTTTACCTAACCTTACCTTACCTAACCCTACCTTATCCTACCTTACTTTACAGCCATAACCTTATCTAACCTTATTTTGCCTTACCTTACCTTTGCCTTGTCTAACACTACCTAACCTTACCTTGCCATCTCTTACCTTACCTAACTTTGCCTTACCTAAACTTACCTAACCTTACCTTGCCTTATCTAACCAAGTCTTACCCTGCCTAACCTTCCCTAATCTAGCTTAGCCCTACATTACATATATTTTTTTTTCTTACCTTTAAATACGTTGCCTTACCTTCCCTTAACTTACCTTCTTTTATCTTACTTTACTTTACCTTACTCGCCTTACCTTACGTTATTAAACTTTACTCAATCTCCTCTAACCTAACCTTACACACCATACCTTACCTTACATTTCTCTCTATATTGCCCTTTCCTTTCCATTAATTTCCTTTACCTTACCTCACATACCTCTCTATATTGTCCTTTCCATTCCTTTCCCTTCCCTTCCCTTTCCTTTCCTATCTGCCTATCTTTGTTTATTTGTCCGTCTCTTTATCTGCTTGTCTCTTTCTGCCTGTCTATCTTACTCTGTGCTTGTGTGTGTGGCTTTATCTCACTCTCTCTGTCTCTGTCTTTGTTATCCGTTTCTCTGTCAGTCTCCATACGGTCAGAAATCCAAACATAACTAACATCGCAATAGCCGGGTGAAGCAATATGGAAAAATGCGACCCAATCAATCCACATACCCTATTACCTTTATTGCATTGCCTCTGGTCTTCGCTCGCTCTCTCTCCGCTTCGCTCACCAACGCGCGACTTGCTGGGGTGACTTTTCCAGCTGACACGCCGCCTCCACCTCAGTGATCCATGTGTGCTGACCAGTTCCTTGTGTGTGTGTGTGTGTGTGTGTGTGTGTGTGTGTGTGTGTGTGTGTGTGTTGGGAGGGGTTATCTATCTATTTATCAATCTATCTATCTATGTCTCTCGTTCGGAAAGTGGAATGAGAGGAAGGGAGAGAAAATAAGAGCAGAAGGGAGGAGTAGGAGAAGGAGGAGGAGGAAAAGAAAGATGAAGAACTAGAAAGGCAATGGAAAGAAAAAGAGATAAGAGGGAGATAAGAGAGAACTTGTAGGGAGAAAGAAAATAGCATGAGGGACAAAATGATAAAAAGAGAGAACGAACAGAGAAAGTGAGAAGAGAGAAAAGAGAAGGGAAATGGACGGAGAAGAAAAAAAGAAGGAAGACTGGGAAAAAAGAAAAAAAAATGCCGGAAAAGAGAAGAGGGTCACACAAATAGATAGGGAAGATGACAGAGGAGAGAGAAAAGGGAGAAAGTGCATAGAAAAGACGAAGGAAAAGGAAAAGAAAGGGAGAGTAAGGAACGGAGAAAGAGAAAAGAGGAAAGAAGAGGGAAGAGCATAGAAGAGAGAGAAAGAGGGAAGAGAAAGATGAGGCGTAGATTTATGTAAAGAGAAGAGAAAGGGAAAGAGACTGAAGGGACGGGAAGGGAAGGGAAAGGAGAACAGAGCAACAACAATGAAAAATTTGAAAGGGAGATGAAGGAAGGGAAGGGAAGGGAAAGGAGAAGCGACGAACAACAAAGAAAAATATGAAATGGAGATGAAGGAAGGGAAGGGAAGATAAGGGAAAGGAAAGAAAGTGAAAGGAATAGAAGAGTAGGGAAGATAAAGGAAGGAAATAGGAGGAAAGCTAAAGGAAGGGAAGGGAAGATAAAATGGGAGGAGGTAAGAGACAGGAGAGGAATGGAAATAAAGGAGAGGGAAGGAAAGGGAAGGGAAACGAAGATGAGAGAAAGGAAGAGAACTGAAGGTTAAGGGAATAGAATGGAAGGGAATATAAGGGAAGGGAAGAGAGGGGAAAGAAAAGGAAGGTTAGAAAAGGGAATGGAAGGAAAGGAAAGGAAAAGGAGAAAGGAAGGAAGGAAAGGAAGGTTAGGGAAGGAAGATAGGTTAGGAAGGAAGGAAAAGGAAAGAAAAGAAAAGGAGAGGAAGGAAGATAATGGAAGGGAAGGAAGGGAAGGAAGGAAGGAAGGTTAGGGAAGGAAGGAAGGAAAGGAATGGAAAGGAAAAGAAAGGGAAGGGAAGATAATGGAAGGGAAGGGAAGAGAGGAAACGAAAAGAAAAGAAAAGGAAGGGAAGGAAAGATAATGGAAGGGAAGGGAAGGGAAGTGAAAGGAAGAGAAGGGAAGGGAATGGAAGGGAAGGGAAGAGAATGGAATGGGAGGGAAGGGAAGATAATGGAAGAGAAAGGAAGTGAATGGAATGGAATGGAAGGGAAGGGAATGGAATGGAATGGGAGGGAAGGGAAGATAATGGAAGGGAAGGGAAGGGAAGAGGATCAGATCTCTCTTGGTAATCTTGAACCCAATTAGAAGGATCGATAGAGACTTGGATGTTAACTCAGCTTGTGACGGAGATGGCGAGTTGCTCTCCTCCTCCTCCTCCTCTTCCTCTTCCTTTTCCTCTTCCTCTTCCTCCTCCTCTTCCTCCTCCTCCTCTTTGTCTTTCTATTCCTCCTCCTTGTCTTACTTCTCTTTGTCTTTCTTCTTGTCTTCCTCCTCCTCCTCCTCTTTATCTTCCTTCTCCTTGCCTTCTCTCTCCTTTTCCTCCTCTTCCTCCTCCTTCTCCTCCTTCTTCCTCCTCTTTCTTTTATTCTGTTCTTTTTTCTCCTTTCTTCATTCTCTTCTTCCTTTTCTTTCTTGTTCATCTCCTCTTCCTCCTCCTCCTCCTCCTCCTCCTCCTCCTCCTCCTCCTTTTTATCTTCCATCTTTTTTCTCCTCTTCATCCTCGTCTCTCTTCCCTTATCTCTCTCTTTCTCTTTTTCTCATTTATCGTTTTTTTTTCCTTTTTCATCTCATTGTTTTCTTTTTATGTTCTATTTTCTTCTTCTTCTTCTTCTTCTTCTTCTTCTTCTTCTTCTTCTTCTTCTTCTTCTTCTTCTTCTTCTTCTTCTTCTTCTTCTTCTTCTTCTTCTTCTTCTTCTTCTTTTTCTTCTTCTTCTTCCCTTCAATTCACTTCACTTCACTTCCCTTCACTTCACTTATCTTCTCTTCACTGCCATCCGTTTACACTTTTCCCTTTCCTTAACTTGCTTTCCTTCCCTTCCCTTCGCTTCACTTCCCTTCACTTCAATTCACTTCACTTCACTTCCCTTCACTTCACTTCACTTATCTTCTCTTCACTGCCATCCGTTTACGCTTTTCCCTTTCCTTAACTTGCTTTCCTTCCCTTCCCTTCGCTTCACTTCCCTTCACTTCAATTCACTTCACTTCACTTCACTTCCCTTCACTTCACTTCACCTCTCTTCACTGTCATCTGTTTACTTTCCTTTTTCCTTCCTTCCTTCACTTCCTTCCTTCCTTCACTTCCCTTCCTTCCTTCACTTCACTTCACTTCACTTCACTTCACTTATCTTCTCTGCACTGTCATCCGTTTACACTTTTCCCTTTCCTTAACTTGCTTTCCTTCCCTTCCCTTCGCTTCACTTCCCTTCACTTCACTTCACTTCAATTCACTTCAATTCACTTCACTTCACTTCACTTCCCTTCACTTCACTTCACTTCCATGGATCACTTCTCTTCATCACTTCTCCTCCCTTCTCTTTACTGTCTTCCTTACATGCCTTCCTTTCCTTCACTTCACTCCCTCACTTCACTTCACTTCAATTCCCATCACATTCTTCCCTTCCCTTTTCATCACTTCATCACTTCTTTTCCCTACCCTCTGCTTCCTTCCTTTTACCTTATTCCCTTCACTTCACTTCAATTCCCTTCCCTTCCCTTCCCTTCCCTTCCCTTCCGTACCCTACCCTTTCCCTTCCTATACATTCCTTTCCCTTCCCTTCCCCTCTCTTCCCTTTCTTTCCCTTCCTATACCTCCCCTTCCCTTCCTTCCTTTTCCTTACCCTTCCCTTCCTTCCTCTCTTCCTTCCCTCTCTTCCCTTTCTTTCCTTCTTATACTTTTCCATACCTTCCTTCCCTTACCTTCCTACTCATCTCTACCCTTTCCTTTCCTATATCTTCCTTTCCCTTCCCATCCCTTCCTTTCCCTTCCTTATAAACTAGAGCCAAAAGACATAAAAGGGAAGGAAAGGGGAGGGAAGGGAAGGAAGGGGAAGGTTAGGAAAGGGAAGGAAAGGGAAGGGAAAAGAAGATGAGAGAAAGGAAGAGAATTGAAGGTTAAGTGAACAGAAGGGAAGGGAATATAAAGGAAAGGAAGGGAAGACTGGAAGGGAAGACTGGAAATTATAAAGAAGTACTGGAAAGATGAAGGCTAATGATGATAATGATGATGATGATATAATGAAGTATAAAATATATAGTTTAATCGATAAATATACCTTGTCTTTCTTTTTACTTTGCCTGAAACTTGACGGCCGGGAAAGAAAGGAATAAAACAAAAATGAATGATAAGAATAAGTGATGATAATGATAATAATGATAATGATAATAATAACAATAATAATGACGATGATAACAGCCCGTGATGATGTTTTCCAAAATATTTTCGTTGCCGAGCAAAACAATTACGAACCGAAATTGTCACTTCGAGGAGGAGGAAGAGGAGGAGGAGGAGGGGGAGGAAGTGGAGGAGGAGGAGGGAGGAGAATATGATGAGGTGGAGGAAGGGGAAGAACATGAAGTGGAAGAGGAGGAAAATGAGGAGGAGGAAAAGGAAGAGGAGTAGGAGGAGGAGAAAGAGGAGGAGGAGGAGGAGGGAGAAGATGATGATGATGAGGAGGGGGAAAAACATGAAGTGGAGGGGGAGGAAAATGAGGAGGAGGACATGTAGGAGGAGGAGGAGGAAAAGGAAGAGGAGGAGGAGGAGGAGGAGGAGGGAGACGTAGATGAGGTGGAGGAGCGGGAAGAACATAAAGTGGAGGGGGAGGAAAATGAGGAGGAGGACATGTAGGAGGAGGAGGAGGAGGAGGAGGAGGAGGGAGAAGAAGATGAGGTGGAGGAGGGGGAAGAACATGAAGTGGAGGAAGAGGAAAAGGAGGAGGAGGACGAGTAGAAGGAGGAGGAGGAAAAGGAAGAGGAGGAGGAGGAGGAAGAAGAGAAAACGGAGAAGAAGAAGAACAAGAACAAGAAGAAGAGCAGTAAGAGGAAGATAATGTGTTTGATGATGATGATGAGGAGGAGGAGGAGGAGAAAGAAGATGAAGATAATGAAGAGGAAGAGGAAGATAATTAAGAGGAAGAAGAGGAAGAGGAGGAGGAGGAGAAAGAGGAGGTTTAGAGACATAATGAAGTTGTCTTTCCATCATCTACCTGTCAATCTCACCTGCCCGCCCTCACACCTGTCCTTAAGGCCGAAAATCACTATCAACTAAATACTATCATCGTCTTTATAAACAAACCCTCGTTGGATCGCACTTTCTCGACCCAACCTGAGGAGTCCTGGCGGCATTCGAGTAAGGGTCAAAATTATGTGTTTCTAGGTGTGAGTTGCGTTCTTGTAGGCCTATGTTGGTTAGCACTCTCCTGACGCGAAATTTGAAGGCTATTGTGTAGTTTGTTATGGTCTTGAATTTGTAGAAGTTAGAGAACAAAGTGGAGAGAGAGAAAAAAATACACATCAACAGAGAACGAAATGGAGAGATAGAAAACCAAGTGGAGAGAAATAAATAGCAAAGTGAAAAGATATAAAAAAAACGGAAACAAAATGAAAATCAGGTGCAGATGTAAAAAAAAATGAAAAGAGAACCAGGGGCGAGATAGAGAGCCAGGTATTGACAGAGAAGCAGGTGGAGAGATAAAAGAATGCAGGTATCAACAGAGAATCAGACTGACAGAGATAGAGAAGATAGAAAGATAGAGAAATAGAGAACAGAAGAGACAGTAAACAAGGTGAAGAGACAGAGAACCAGGTAGAGAGAAACAGAGAACCGGTTGGTGAGAAAAAGAACCAGGTTGAGAGAGAGAACTATAGGGAGAGAGATAGAGAACCAGGGAGAGGGAGATAGAGAACCAGGTGAAGAGATAGAACAATGTAGAGAGAGACATTTTAATATTAGTATGGAATAAGATAACGTTCTTAGTTTTGTACATATTAAGAAAAGGAGAAAAAGACAAAACTATCAACTGTGGTGTTCCACAGGGCTCTGTCCTATCACCCACTCCCTTCCTGTTATTCATCAATGATCTTCTTTCCATAACAAACTGTCCTATGCACTCATACGTTGATGGCTCCACTCTGCATTATTCAACTTCTTTCAACAGAAGACCCTCTCAACAGGAATTACAAGACTCCAGACTGGAGGCTGCAGAACGCTTAACCTCAGATCTTGCTGTCATTTCCGATTGGGGAAAAAGAAATCTTGTGTCCTTCAATACCTCAACACTCAGCTGTCACCTTCTCAAACACTAAGCATCCTCGGTCTATCCTTAACTCAAATTCTTAACTTATACTTCACATCTTTTCTCTCACTAAATCACCTTCCTCGAGGTTGGGCGTTCTGTATCGTCTCCGCCAGTTCTTCTCCCCCGCACAGTTGCTATCCATATACAGGGGCATTGTCCGCCCTCGTTTGGAGAATGCATCTCACGTGTGTGGGGGGCTCCACTCACACAGCTCTCTTGGACAGAATGGAGTCTTCTACTTCTTGAATTCTGCCGCCATGTTGCCTCTCTATCTTCTGTCGATATTTTCACGGTGACTGCTCTTCTGAACTTGCTAACTGCATGCCTCCCCTCCTCCTGCGGCCTCGCCGCACACGACTTTCTACTCAAGCTCATCCCTTTACTATCCAAATCCCTTACGCACGAGTTAACCAGCATCTTCACTCTTTCATTAGTCACGCTGGTTAACTCTGGAACAATCTTCCTTCATCTGTATTTCCTCCTGCCTACGACTTGAACACTCTTTTAAGAGGATGGTATCAGGACACTTCTCCTCCCGAAATTGACCTCTCTTTCGGCCACTCCTCTGAACCCCTTTTATAGGAGCAGTGAGTAGCGGGCTTTTTTTTTTTCATTATTGTTTCCTTTGTTTTTTGCCCGAGCTGTTTCCTCTGCTGTAAAAAAATAAATAAATAAAGATGTTGGATACAGAAAAGAGAGAGAGAGAGAGAGAGAGAGAGAGAGAGAGAGAGAGAGAGAGAGAGATAACAATAACAATGATAATGACAATGATGATAATGCTTGAAATGTTATGTTTTGGGCTAAGTCTGAGCCCTCAAACAATTGCTGCGCAGCCTGAAGTTTCCCAGTCCTCCTCCTCCTCCTCCTCCTCCTGCAGGCCTCCCAGGTGTGGCGGGACGAAGGAGTGATCAGACGAGCGGCCGAAAGTTTGTGTCAGTCTGTCTCTCACTTCGTCTCGTCTCATTATGTGGCGAGAAGCTGAGGTTTCTTTGTGTGCGGAGGGGGGAGGGTGTGGGGGGAAGGGGGTGTAGGGGGGGGAAGCGCGTGTCTGTGTGTGTGTGTGTGTGTGTGTGTGTGTGTGTGTGTGTGTGTGTGTGTGTGTGTGTGTGTGTGTGTGTTCACACACACACACACACACACACACACACACACACACACAACATAATGAAAGACGTTGAGACACTTGCCCGAGAGTTCTAGGAGGAGGAGGAGGAGGAAGAAGAGGAGGAAGAGGAGGAGGAGGAGGAAGAAGAGGAGGAAGAGGAGGAGGAGGAAGCGAAGTAAATAGAGTAGGTGGCAGTTAATTACCTCTTCTCACCCTGCCCCGCCCCCCCCCCCTTCTCTCTCTCTCTCTCTCTCTCTCTCTCTCTCAACTCTCCTTCAACTCGTGCCGTCCTAGGGAAGTTCAACACGGAGGAGAGTCTTGCCAAACGGACGCCCGCTGGAGAGTATTAACATAAGCAAACGTGGGGCGGAGTGCACTGAGAGAGAGAGAGAGAGAGAGAGAGAGAGAGAGAGAGAGAGAGAGAGAGAGAGAGAGAGAGAGAGAGAGAGAGAGAGAGACCAGGGATGACAAGAAGGAAGAGAATGGAAAGAGGGAAAGTAAGAACGAGGAGGGAGAGGAGGAGATAAGAGAAGTGAAGTGAAGTGAAGTGGAGTGAAGTGAAGGGAAGAGAAGAGAAGGGTTAGTTGAGGGAAGGAATGGATGGGATTACACGAAGATATGAAATGGAGGAAAGGAATGGGAGAGGAGATAAACAGAGGAAGGACGGGAAAAGAAGACCAGGAAAAGATTAAAAGGATAAGAATAGAGATGGGAAGGATGGGAGGAGAGAACAGAAATGGTTAGAGGAAGGAAAATAAGGTAAGAAGTGGAAAGAAAACAAGACTTCCTTCCTTTCTTCTTTCCTCCCTTCTCTCCTTCCTCCCTTCAATATGGTTTTCGTTTTACTGTCCGTTTTTTTTTTTTTTTTTTTTCCGTGGCTGTTCGATTTTTGCCGTCCGAGTTTTTGCCGTCCGTCCTCCTCCTCCTCCTCCTCCTCCTCCTCCTCCTCCTCCTCTTCCTCTTCCTCCTCCTCTTCATTCCTTCCTCCACTTCCACTTACTCACTTCTCTCTTCATCCTTTTCCTCCTTTTTTCTTCCTCCTCCTTCAAGTTCTTTTCTTCTTATTTCTCTTACTCTCTCAAACCTCTTCCTTCTTCTTCTCCTCTTCCTCCTCCTCTTTCTCTTCCTCCTCCTCTTCCTATTCCTCTTTTTATCCTCGATCTTTCTCCTCCTCTCCCCTGCTCTTCCTCCTCCTTTTCTCTTCCTATTTTCACTCCTCTCTTATTATCTTTCCTCTCCTCTTCCTCCTCCTCCTCCTCTTCGTCTCGTTTTTTTTTTTGCCTTTTCCCTTTTTTTCTTTTATTTTTATTTTTATTTTCCTTGAACTTCATCTTCTCCTACTCCTTTTTCCTTCTTGCACCTCCTTTTCCTCCTTCTTCCTCCTCCTCCTCCTCCTCCTCCTCCAACCAATGTAGACACGGTCTTCATTGAAATTAAAAATAAATCTCGTAAAATAGTAATTGGACTTATCTACAGACCGCCAAGGCAGACTCTTGATATCGACCACGCATTAAGTGAATTATTATTGGAAACAAGTAGCAGTTGCGAGGCAGTAATTGTTGGGGACTTTAACTTGCCAGTGAAAAGATGGGGTGAACCGTTGAACTGTCATACAGGGCTCGACCTGTACACAAATTTACTAGAAAGTGATTTACATCAACACGTTCAAGAACCGACTCGGGAAAATAATATACTTGACCTTATCTTTTCAACGACAGTTGATCTAGTTAACGAAGTAAATGTTGGTCCAGTTTTTAGTTCTAGCGATCACCGAACAATCACATTCAGCATCAATATGAAAGTAAAGTAACTCCTAGTAAAGAAAAGGTGCCTGATTATCAGAGAGCGAATTTCGTAAGACTCCGATCAATTCTAAATAATTCTGACTGGACTGAAATCTCGGCGGAAACAGATATTGATAAATCTTGGGGGGCCTTCACCACAATATTGAACAATGCCATAAGCATATGCGTACCCTATCGAAACAGACGTTTAGCTTTTAAGAAGAAACCCAAATGGTGGAATAACGAAATTCAAAATAGCCTATCTCTTAAAAAATGCGTATACAGTAGATACATATCAACTCAGAGCGAGGCTGACAAACTAGAGTTGGACAGAATTCGCCGCGAAACCAAGAAATTAATAAAACGAAGCAAGAAAAATCTTGAAGAATATGTAGCGGAAACAAGTAAATCTAATCCTAAAGCATTTTTTAGCTATGTAAATAATAAAAAGTCACTCACTTGTGGAATCGGACCGCTTGCTAATGATAATGGTAACCACACGAACGATGAAAATTAAATGGCTACAATCCTAAATAACTTTTTCGCATCCGTATTTACCGACGAAGATTGCTTATCACTTCAACTGCCGGAGGTTAGAAGGACCGAAAAGATGTTAAGTGGCGTGCTCATCGTAGAAAGTGACATTTTACGCACAATTGAAAAGATTAAAGTAAGCAAAGCTCCTGGTCCAGACAAAATTACCCCTAGGGTCTTAAAAGAAATCAAACTTCAGATTTGTAAACCGCTCTCCATCATATTCAATAAATCTTTAACAGCTGGAAAAGTTCCGTCGGATTGGAAACTTGCAAATGTCACACCAATTTTCAAAAAGGGGGATAAGTCTCATCCAGGAAACTATCGACCAATTAGCCTGACATCGAAGTTAATGGAGACTATCATTCGCGACAATATGGTGAAATTCTTCGAAGAAAATAATATAATAAATAATTCGCAACATGGCTTCCGTAGTAAACGTTCGTGTTTAACTAACTTACTTGATTTTTTTCATTATATTTTTGAGGTGTTCGATGAAAGCAGATCAGTAGATATCATATATCTGGATTTTCAAAAGGCATTTGATAAGGTCCCCCACCAACGATTGCTCAGCAAACTACCGGCGCACGGTATCTCGGGTAACATTCACAATTGGCTTGCGGACTGGCTCTCTGAGCGGAAACAGAGAGTAGTTCTAAACGGTGTTACATCTAACTGGCTCGATGTCAGAAGCGGCGTACCTCAAGGATCAGTGCTTGGCCCCATGCTCTTCTTAATTTATGTTAATGATATCGATGATGGGCTCACTTGCAAAGTATCAAAATTTGCTGATGACACAAAAATTGCTTGTAAAGTAACTGCGACACTCGACGAAGAAGCTTTACAATCAGATCTAGATCGACTTGCACGTTGGGCCAATCAATGGCAAATGAAATTTAACGTTGACAAATGTAAAGTGTTGCACATCGGAAAAATAACAATCGCGTTCGGTACGTAATGAATGGCAAACAACTTTCTGCAGTAAGTAAAGAAAAGGATCTTGGAATCACTATATCAAGCGACATAAATCCCGGTCAGCATTGTTCAGAGGTAGTTAAAACTGCAAACAAATTGGTTGGCTTCATCGGACGAGTCTTTAATAATAAATCGGAAAAAGTAATATTAACACTGTATAATTCGTTGGTTCGACCCTGTCTAGAGTACTGTGTACAGTTTTGGTCTCCCTATTACAGAAAAGACATAAGAACATAAGAACATAGGGAAACTGCAAGAGGCCGGGTGGCCTACACAGGGCAGCTCCAGAATCCCCCCCCACTACTCACGATGGGTGGGGTGTAGTTACAGGGGTTACAGGTAGAGGCTTGATCCTCGTTATACCGGCGGTACTTAGGCACGCATCCAGTACCCCGTCACCCTACTGCACCCACACCTCACTGCCACCTGTCGTCCTCGTCCATGTAGCTATCCAGTCTACTCTTAAAACAAGCTATCGTCCCTGCACTAACTATGTGATTGCTGTGTCTATGCCATTCCCCCACCACCCTATTACTAAACAAATGCTTGCCTATATCTCTCCTAAATCTATACTTTTCTAATTTAAATCCATTACTGCGAGTTCTATCCTGCTGGCTAATTCTCAGCACTTTACTTATATCGCCTTTGTGTAACCCTTGACCCATTTGAATACTTCTATCAGATCTCTCCGCACTCTTCGTCTTTCTAGTGAATGTAAGTTTAGATGTTTCAGCCTATTTTGATATAGGAGGTTCCTCAGCCCCTGAATCATCTTGGTCATCCTCCTCTGAACTGATTTTAGCAAGTCCTTATTAAAGCCCTTCATCCATTTATAAACCTCGATCATGTCTCCACGCACCCTTCGCCTTTCTAGAGAATGCAAGTTTAACTGTTTGAGTCTTTCCTCGTATGGCAAGTTTCTCAACCCCTGAATCATCTTAGTCATCCTCCTCTGCACCGATTCTAACATTCTGATATCCATTCTATGGTAAGGTGACCAGAACTGAACCGCATAGTCAAGATGAGGTCTAACCAATGCTAAATATAGTTTGAGGAAGACTTCGGGGCTTCTGTTGCTTACGCTCCTTGAAATAAATCCCAGTACCCTATTTGCTCGATTTCTAGCTTGAATGCATTGTGCCCTTGGACGGAGATCAGAGCTCACTATATATACATAGAAAAGTTGGAACGGGTTCAACGAAGAGTAACAAAGATGATTCCTAGGTAGAGAAATTTATCATATGAACAAAGGCTTAAAGAAGTAAAGTTATTCAGCCTATCAAAACGAAGAATGCGAGGCGATCTAATAGAAGTGTTTAAAATGTTTAAAGGATTCAGTGATATTAATGCGGAAGATTACAATTGATCGATCAAATAGAACAAGAAGAAATCACAATTTGAAGATAAGTGGTAAAAGATTCTCGTCGCACGAAGCTAAACACTTCTTCAATCGAGTTGTTAATATTCGGAACTCTCTACCCTGTGATGTCGTTAATAGTACAACAGTTACGGCCTTTAAGAATAGATTAGACAGGTATTTTGAATCCAACCAGCAACTAAGATATTACTCATTGTCGTAATAACGTTAAGTTCTTTCGAATACTGGTGTCCTTGTCCGCTTTTATCGCCCGGTTAGTGGTAGCAGTAATGGTAGTTCTTTCCTCTTTCCTACAAATTTCCATGCAGTTTTTCCATGCTGCATGGTTCTTTTTCCTTTCCTGCCAGCTTTGGCTGGAGGGATGGGGGGGTGGGGAGGAGCCTTCGCCTTTGCTGTCCTTCATCTTTCACCTTCGATTAGATAGTGTAGCTTGTCACAAACAGCCTCGTAAGGACCAGCAGGTCTGCTGTTGTTTGTTCTTCCTTTGTGTTCCTCCTTCTCCTCCTCCTCCTAAACTCCTCGTCTTCCTAAACTCCTTCAGCTTCTACTCTTCCGGCACTTCCTCTTCGCCTCTTAGCGTGATGACACACACACACACACACACACACACACACACACACACACACACACACACACACACACACACACACACACACACACACACACCCACACACACACACACACACTCGATGAGTATGCGGACGTGAGTGAGTGTGTTTAGTGTGTTAGTGAGTGAGTAGGAGGAGTGTGAGTGACTGAGTGAGTGTGTGTGTGTGTGTGTGTGTGAGAGAGAGAGAGAGAGAGAGAGAGAGAGAGAGAGAGAGAGAGAGAGAGAGAGAGAGAGAAGGAAAAGTGTTGGACGGTAAACAATAAAAGAGAAAGAGAAAGTGAGAGAGAGAGAGAGTGAGAGAAAAAAAAATAGATCGATGTATTGATTTAGTGATAAAGAGATTAGCTAATAGTCTCTACTCCACCTCCTCCCTCCCCCCTTTTCCTCCCCCCCTATTCTCCCTCCTCTCCTCTCTCCCCACCCCCTCCCATCCCTCTCCCCTTCCTCTTTCCCTCTCCTCTCCTCCCTCCCTTTTACTTCCCTTCCTTCTACCCCCTCTATCTATCTCTCCCTCTCCCTCCTCTCCTCCTTCTCTCCCCTTTCTCTCCTTTCCCCTCCCTCTCCCTCTCCCTCTCCCCTCCTCCTCTCTATCTTCCTACCCCCTCCATCCTCCATCTCCCCTTCCCTCCTCTTCTCTTTCACCCACCTTCTCTTACTCTTCCATTTCTCTCCCTTCCTTTCCCCTTTCTCTCTCCCCTCTTACATCTCCCTCTTTCCCTCTCCCCTCCCTCATCCTCTTACCCTATTCCTCTCTTTTCCCTCCTGTTCCTCTTTCCCTGCCTCCCTCTCTTCCCCAACCCCCTCTCTCACTCCTACCCCTTAAACTCCCTTCTCCCTTCCTTTCCCCTTTCTCCTCTTACCTCTCCCTCTTTCCCTCTCCCCTCCCTCATCCTCTTACCCTATTCCTCTCTTTTCCCTCCTGTTCCTCTCTCCCTGCCTCCCTCTCTTCCCCAACCCCCTTTCCCTCTCTCCCCTACCCCTCCCTCCCCCCCCACCCCCCATTCTAACGCCTGCAGCTCGGGCCTGATTCAATACGGGGGGAGACGAGCGTAAAGTGGAACAATGGCCGCCCAAGTGCCAATCAGCCGCCTCACTGGGCCACCGCCTGACACTGGGGCACGGCTGACGGGCGGCACTGGGGGGGGGGGGGGGAATGAGGAGGGAAGGAACGGGGAAGGGAATTAGGAGGATAGACTGGAAGCGCAGGAAGGAAGGGAGGACTAGTGAAGGGAGGGAGAAGGGAGGAAGGACGGAGGGAAGGAAGGGAGGACTACTGAAGGGAGGGTGAAGGGAGGGAAGGAAGGGAGGACTACTGAAGGGAGGGTGAAGGGAGGGAAGGAAGGGAGGACTACTGAAGGGAGGGTGAAGGGAGGGAAGGAAGGGAGGACTAGTGAAGGGAGGGAGAAGGGAGGAAGGACGGAGGGAAGGAGAGCGATGAACTAGAACCGAAGGAAGGAAAGAAGAAGAGAAGGGAGAAGAAATGAAAGGGAGGGAAAGAGGTGGAAAGATTGGAAACGAAGGAAGGAAAGGAGAAGAGAAGGGAGAAGAAGTGAAAGGGAGGGAGAGAGGTGGAAAGATTGGAAACGAAGGAAGGAAAGGAGGAGATTTACATAGATTTACATAGAAAATCAGACCACACAGACCCCATGGTCCAGACTTGGTGGTCTGTCCTTAAACCTAAGTGATTTTACATTAATCAGAAGACTCCAAAACGTTGCATTTCTACTCTAGTTGATATTAAGTTGAAGGAAGTGACGGTCGAGCTTATTTTTGAAGGAGTCAATCGTGTTACACTGGACCACTGACGGTGGAAGCTTATTCCATTCTCGCACTACAACGTTGGTGAAGAAAAATTTGGTGCAGTCTGAATTTACTTGTCTACATCTGAGTTTTACGCCATTGTTCCTCGTGCGCAAAGTGTCATCGATCATAAACAATGTTGATCTGTCTACATTCGTGAAACCATTAAGTATTTTAAAACATTCGATCAGTTTTCCTCGGAGGCGACGTTTCTCAAGAGAGAACATGTTAAGGGTAGAAAGCCTTTCTTCGTAGGATTTGTTGCGCAAGGAAGGGATCATTTTCGTTGCCCGACGCTGAACACCTTCTAATTTAGCAATATCCTTTGCATGGTGGGGAGACCAAACTGTACCGCATATTCCAAGTGGGGTCTGACTAAACTGTTGTAGAGCGGGAGTATTACATCTTTATTCTTGAATACAAAGTTTCTTTTAATGAAGCCCAACATTCTGTTCGCTTTATTTGCTGCATCGATGCATTGCTGTGAGAATTTGAGGTTTGACGCGATTTTGACCCCCAGTCTTTGACGCATTGAACGCTTTTGAGTTTAACGCCGCGCATTTCGTATTCGAACTTCTTATTCCTCGTTCCAACTTGAAGGACCTGGCACTTGTCTACGTTAAAGGGCATCTCCCATCTATCCGACCAAGTTGAAATTTTGTGCAAATCCTCTTGGAGGCTTTGCCTGTCTTCGTCAGTGAGAACCGAGTTGCCAATCTTTGTGTCGTCTGCAAATTTACTAATGCGGTTATTGAGTCCAACATCCACGTCGTTGATGTAAATAATGAAGAGCACTGGGCCAAGGACCGAGCCCTGAGGACGCCACTAGTGACAGGCGCCCACTCTGAGTTAAATCCGTCAATCACTACTCTTTGTTGTCTGTTGCTCAACCAATTCGCGATCCATTGGTTTACTTGACCGTCAATACCTATTTGCTTTAATTTGTAAAGTAATTTATGATGCGGGACTTTATCAAACGCTTTCTGAAATCAAGATAGACTACGTCCAGTGATTTGGTTACGTCATAAACAGTGAAGAGGTCGTTATAAAAGGTTAATAGGTTTGATAGGCAGGATCTTTTGTTTCGGAAGCCATGTTGTGAGTCCCCAATCAATGAGTGGCTTTCAAGGTAATTCACAATTTTGTCTCTAATTATGCCCTCAAGTAGCTTACCTACAACCGAAGTTAGACTAATGGGCCTGTAATTACCTGGTACTTTTTTGTCTCCTTTCTTGAAAATCGGTGTCACGTTAGCCTTTTTCCAATCTGAAGGGACGATGCCTTGTCGCAAGGACATATTGAATACGGTTGTGAGGAGGAGAGTATTTCGCTCTTTGTTTCTTTCAGCAGAGTTGGATATACTTTGTCAGGTCCAGGACTTTTATTTGTTTTAAGTGAATGGAGAGCTTTAAGGACTTCATCGGTTGTTATTTCAAAATTAGGCAATGCATGCTCGAGATTTACAATAGTACTGGTGTTGGTGGTAGCGAGAGGAAGACTGTTAGTATTAAACACCGAGGAAAAGTAATTGTTTAAGAGGTTTGCAATGTGTTGGCTGTCAGTCACTAGTGCACCGTCGCTGTTTGTTAAAGGTCCAATACCACTTTTGATCGCCTTTCTGTTGTTTATGTAACTGAAGAAAGATTTCGGATTATTTTAACAGTTGGCTGCAATATTTTCTTCGTATATACGCTTTGCCTGACCTAATAGTCTTTATACTCGTAGCCTGGCATCATTATAAAGTCTAATGTTTTCGGGCGTGCTTTGTTCTTTCTTTAACCTGTAAAACAATTTTCTCTCATTGACTGATTGTTTAATTTCGCTATTAAACCACGGTGGGCTTTTATTAGTGTTAATTCGCTTCTCGCACAAGGGGACGAATGTGTTCTGCTGAGTGAGTAAGTGATTTTTAAGGCTTAGCCAGGCTTACTCTACGTTGCCGTAATCTGATAGTTGTATTTCTGTTAGTTTTTGTCGGATTTCTACGAAGTTAGCTCTTTTGAAATTGGGCACCTTTACTTTATTTTCAGTCACTGATGATTGAGCTTTAATGTCGTCGCGCACTAATTTATGATCGCAAGAACCGAGGTGTTCTCCTACCGTGACACTACTGACTAGGTTATCTTGGGTCGTTATAACAAGGTCGAGTATATTATTTTGTCGAGTTGGCTCAGAAACCATTTGGCTTAGATAATTTTCTTCTAGAAATTCGATCATTCTATGTGACTCGCCTTCTGTACCTGACAGTGTTGCCGAGTCGATATGGGGGAGGTTAAAGTCTCCTAATATTAGTGAGTCGCTGTTATTAAGTGACTGCCTTAAGACGCTGTACATTTCAAGGTCGTCATCTAGTGATTGCCCGGGAGGTCTGTAGGTGACAGATATATTTAAGTTGACTTTTGCAATGTTTACTCGCACGCACAAATGTTCAACGTTACTGTTTCCCGGCGTTTTGTCAGTGGGTTGCAAATAGCTTTTGACATAAAGGGCGACGCCACCGCCTCTACGGTTTACACGATCTTTGTTGAAGAGTCTGTAGCCATCTATGTTGTATTCGGAACTTAAATCAATATTTGTGGTGTCGATAAATGTTTCGGTTATAGCAATTATGTCAAAATTTTCTGTTAAAGCAAGACATCTCAGTTCATCAAATTTGTTTCTTAGGCTACGCGCATTGAAACTAAGGATTTTTAAGTTATCTAGAGGCTTGGTAATAGAGGTGGTGGTACTTGCGGGATCACGGTTACGGGTTTGTTGTGATGCACGGCGTCTATTTACACGGGCGGGGTGGAGGGACGTGGCCGTGACTCATTTTTTGTTCGGATGACACGCACTGCTTCGTTGAGGGAGAAGAAACGAAAGGGAGGGAGAGAGGTGAAATGATTAGAAGCGAAGGAAGGAAAGGGAGAGAGAGATACACTTAACCGAAGGAGGGAAGGAAGGGAGAACGGAGGGAGGGAGGGAGAGAAGAGAAAAGGGAGGAAAGGGAAGAAAAGGGAGACATTTTAAACCAAGGGAGGGTAAAGAGGGAAGAAAAGGGAGAGAAAAGGATAGACAAACCAAAAGAAGGAAGGGGGAAGAGAGAGAGAGAGAGAGAGAGAGAGAGAGAGAGAGAGAGAGAGAGAGAGAGAGAGAGAGAGAGAGAGAGAGAGAGAGAGAGAGAGAGAGAGAGAGAGAGAGGTTTTAACTGAAGGAGATAATGAAAGAATGAAGAGAGAGAGAGAGAGAGAGAGAGAGAGAGAGAGAGAGAGAGAGAGAGAGAGAGAGAGAGAGAGAGAGAGAGAGAGAGAGAGAGAGAGAGAGAGAGAGAGAGAGAGAGAGAGAAAATAGACTTGAACTGAAGGAGGAAAGTAATAGGAAGGACTGGGAGAGTAAATAAGAAGAGAAAGAAAGGAGAAGAGAAGGGAAAGTTTTGAGAGAATGCAAAGGAGAGAGAAAAACTGGACATGAGACAAAAGAATGGAAGAAGGGAGGGAAAGGGGAGGGAAAGAGAGGTAGAAGAGAAAGAGAGAAAGAGAAATAGACTGTTTTGCTAATAGATTGATGGATTAGCTGATAGCCTCTCCCTCTCTTTATCTCTCTCTGTCTATCTATCTATCTATCTGTTATCCCTATCTCTTTCTCTACCTCTATCTATCTATCTATCTATCTATCTTATCCCAATCTCTTTCTCTACCTCTTTATCTATTTATCTATCTGTTATCCCTATCTCTTTCTCTACCTCTTTATCTATCTATCTATCTGTTGTCCCTATCTTTCTCTACCTCTCTCTATATCTATCTGTCTATCTTATTCCCATCTCTTTCTCTACCTCTTTATCTATCTATCTGTTATCCCTATTTCTTTCTCTTCCTCTTTATCTATCTATCAATGTTATTCTCTTTCCCTACCTCTCGCTTTATATCTGTCTATCTATCTATTTTATCCCTATCTTTCTCTACCTCTCTATATCTATCTATCTAACTATCTATCTATCTATCTATCTACCTATCTATCTTATCCCTATCTCTTTCTCTACCTCTCTCTATATCTATCTGTCTATCTTATTCCCATCTCTTTATCTACCTCTATCTATCTATTTATCTTATTCCCATCTCTTTCTCTACCTCCGCCCCTATATCTATCTATCTATCTGTTATCCCTATCTTATTCTCTCTCTCCCGGTATCTATCTATCTAGCTATCTATCTTATCCCTATCTCTTTATCTACCTCTTTATCTATTTATCTTATTCCTATCTCTTTCTCTACCTCCGTCCCTATATCTATCTATCTATCTATATATATCTGTTATCCCTATCTCATTCTCTCTCTCTCCCTCTCCCTCTCTATCTTCGGTCGTCTCAACATGACTAGGACGGAAGCTACCCGCCACGACCCATTACCAGGGCGAGAGGGAGCTAAGCCACACGGGCCAGAGGGGCGAGAAGGCGGCAGTGTATCGGGGCAACATCAACTCTATGGCTAAAGGGATTGAGGCTCTTCGTGGCGGGGTCTCGAACTGGGGAACACGGCAGGAGGTCTTCGAGTGAGGGACATGAAAAGTGGCCAATGTTTTCTTCTTTGGTTTTCTTTTTCTTTCTTTTTTTCTTGAAGTTTAGGTCACCAAGTTGAGGACGGGTTGGGTGTGGCTGGGGTGGTGGTGTTGGTGGTGGTGATGGTGGTGGTGGTGATGGTGGTGGTGAAGAATGAAGGAGAGACTCTAATTGAAGGAGATGAAAGAATGAAGAGAGAGGGAGAATGAGGAGATGAAGGAGGAAAAGAATTGAAGGAAGGAGGTGAAGGAGAAGAGAGGGTGAATTAGGGAATGAAGAAGAGAAGGAAGTGAAGGAAAGGAAAAGAGGGAGAAAACAGAGAGGGGTGGAGAGAAATGAAGGAGAAAGAGAAGTGAAGGAAGGAAGGAGGGAAGGAGAGGAAAGGAGGGAGAAGAGAGGGAGAATGAGGGAATGAAGAAGAAAAGGAACTGAAGGAAAGGGAGGGAGGGAGCAGGAGGGAATGAAGAAGAAAAGGAAGTGAAGGAAAGGGAAGGAGGTAGAAGAGAGAGGGAGAATGAAGGAGAAAAGGAAGTGAAAGAAAGGAAAGGAAGGGAGAAAAGAGAGGGAGAATGAGGGAATGAAGGAGAAAAGGAAGGGAACGAAAGGAAAGGAAGGGAGAAGAGAGAGGGAGAAGGAGGGAATGAAGGAGAAAAGAAAGTGAAGGAAAGGAAAGGAGGGAGAAGAAAGAGGGAGAAGGAGGGAATGAAGGAGAAAAGGAAGTGAAGGAAAGGAAAGGAGGGAGAAGAAAGAGGGAGAATGAGGGAATGAAGGAGAAAAGAAAGTGAAGGAAAGGAAGGAAGAGAGAAGAGAGAGGGAGAATGAGGGAATGAAGGAGAAAAGGAAGTGAAGTAAGGATGTGAAGGAAAGGAAAAGAGGAAGAAAGAGAGAAGAAGAAGAAGGGAGAATGAAGGGATAAAGAAGAAAAAAAACTGAACGAAGGAAGTGGAGGAAAGGAGAGGAAGGAGAAGAAAGAGAGAGAAAAGGAGGGAATGAATGATAAAAAGAAGGTCAACTAAGGAAGTGAAGGAAAGGAAAGAAGGAATGGGGAGAAAACCTGAAGGAGGGAAGGAAAAGGAAGGAAGGGTGAAGAGAAAAACTGTAGGAGGGAAGGAAAGGGAAGGAAGGGTGAAGAGAAAAACTGTAGGAGGGAAGGAAAGGAAAGGAAGGGTGAAGAGAAAAACTGTAGGAGGGAAGGAAAGGGAAGGAAGGGTGAAGAGAAAAACTGTAGGAGGGAAGGAAAGGGAAGGAAGGGTGAAGAGAAAAACTGTAGGAGGGAAGGAAAGGGAAGGAAGGGTGAAGAGAAAAACCGTAGGAAGGAAGGAAAGGGAAGGAAGTACGGGGAGGAAAAATATAGGAGAGAAGGATAGTGAAGGAGGTTAGGGGATAGTAAATGAAGAAGGGGGAAGAAAGAAGGGAGGGAGGGAGAGTTTTAAGGGGAAGGAAAGGAGAGAGGAACCGGAAATGAAGAAGGGAAGGAAGATGGTGAAAGAGAAGAGAAGGAGGGAAAGGGAGATGGAGGGGGTAGGAAGTTAGAGAGAAGTAGAGGCAATGTCTAATCACCCACATTCTCTAACATTTCAAGGCTTACACACCCATATTTAACCAGGCTTCCGTAGAGGTTGGTTGTGGGTATCTCCATGGGTAGTTTTACGAGCCTGGTGATAGTTTGCCAAGGCTTATGTAACATGGATATCAATAACACTCATGAGAACTCATCTAATCTCTTTCGTGGCCTTTGGAAATAGTTAATGAGAGAACCGAAAGTATCTGAGAATTGGATCTTAGCTCTTATATTACAAGCTCTCCCTTCCTAAGCCATTCCCTTGATATCAGTTCCAGCAATATCAGTTAGCCAGACAAGCTCTCCATCGCTCCTATCCCAAGCTCTTCCTCCCTAAGCCATTCCCTTGATATCAGTTAGCCAGGCAAGCTCTCTATTAACCCTATCCCAAGCTCTTCCTCCCTAAGCCATTCCCTTGATATCAGTTAGCCAGACAAGCTCTCCATCGCTCCTATCCCAAGCTCTTCCTCCCTAAGCCATTCCCTTGATATCAGTTAGCCAGACAAGCTCTCCGTCGCTCCTATCCCAAGCTCTTCCTCCCTAAGCCATTCCCTTGATATCAGTTAGCCAGGCAAGCTCTCCATCGCTCCTATCCCAAGCTCTTCCTCCCTAAGCCATTCCCTTGATATCAGTTAGCCAGGCAAGCTCTCCATCGCTCCTATCACAAGCTCTTCCTCCCTAAGCCATTCCCTTGATATCGTTTCCAGCAATATCAGTTACCCAGACAAGCTCTCCACCGCTCCTATCCCAAGCTCCCCCATCCTTAGCCATTCCTTTGATATCAGTCCCAGCCAGACCCCGTTTCCTATACAAGCTTTCTATCGCCCATACCACAAGCTCTGCCGTCCCAAGCCATGCGATCAGTTTCAGCAATATCATTTAACCAGACCCCGTTCCCTTTACAAGCTCCCTTTCCCCCATGCCACAAACTCTTCCTTCCTTGGCCATTCCCTTCCGACCAGTTCCAGTCAGCCATATTCCTTTCCTTTCAAGCTTTATATGAACCAATTTAACGGGTTAATGACTACACCCAACTTATCAATTTTCTCTTAGTAATAGTATGGCGCAAATAGGTCAAGGGAAAAAGTAATTGGAAGTTAAGTATGTGGAGTTTAGCGAAGGCGGAAAACAGTTTATCAGCAATTTGAGTTGGTAATACGTGACATCGCTTATAGGAGAGGAGAGTTTTGAATATGATCTTTGAGGAGAGGAGAGTTTTGAATATGATCTTTGAGGAGAGGAGAGTTTTGAATATGATCTTTGAGGAGAGGAGAGTTTTGAATATGATCTTTGAGGAGAGGAGAGTTTTGAATATGATCTTTGAGGAGAGGAGAGTTTTGAATACGATCGTTGAGGAGAGTTGAGCACAGTGTACCCAGAATAGATTACGGGAACTAGAGAGGAGAATTAAAGAGGAAACAGAAAGAGGAATAAGGTAAAAAAAGATAGAACCAGAGAAGGGAGAGGAGAGAGGAAGTAGAAAGGGGAAGAAAAAAGAGCTATGGGTAGAGAGATAATCAGAGAAAGAAGAGAAAACAAGAAGAGATGGAACCAGTGAAAGGAGAGGAAAGAGAGAGAGAGAGAGAGAGAGAGAGAGAGAGAGAGAGAGAGAGAGAGAGAGAGAGAGAGAGAGAGAGAGAGAATACCAGAGGAAAGAGGAAAGAGGGGAACTGAGGAAAACCGGAGGAAAGGAAGAGTATGATGATGATGATGATGATGATGATGATGATGACAGTGAAAATAGAAAATAAATAAGGTTACCCACACAGGAGAGAGGCAAAGAGAGACATAGAGGAAGAAAAGAGGTACAGAAAGAGAGGAGGAGGAGGAGGACGATGGAGAGAGAGAAAAATGGAGGAGGAGGGAAAAAGGAGTAAAGGATGGAGGTGATGATGTTGGTGATGATGGTGGTGGTGATAGTGGTGATGGATGAGGCGCTGAAGAAATGGGGTGGGAGAGAGAAAGGAGCACCACCACCACCACCACCACCACCACCGCCATTACCACCACCGCCACCTCCACCACTACCACCACCACCACTATCACCCCCACCACCACCACCACCACCACCACCACCAAAGAAGACACACCACCTGCTCACAACACCACAAAAGGACCTCGGTGGGGGGGGGCGGTGTCTGGAGGTGACATTAAGGGTGCCCCCCCTCCCCCTATCCCCCTCCCCCCCCTCCTCTTTTGTTCTACGTCCTGTGGGTCTGAAAAGGGCTGTGGACTGGTGGTCTTATGGGCTGTTTGTATAGATAAGATAAGTAGGGAGGTAGGTAGGATAGGTAACCAGGTTGACTGATTGGTAGAAAGGTAGAAAGGTGAGTAGTTAGACAGGTAAGCAGGTAAACAGGTTGACTGATTGGTAGAAAGGTAGA
This sequence comes from Eriocheir sinensis, assembly GCF_024679095.1. Lineage (NCBI taxonomy): Eukaryota > Metazoa > Arthropoda > Malacostraca > Decapoda > Varunidae > Eriocheir > Eriocheir sinensis. The sequence continues at coordinate 249,471 of NC_066530.1, read as the reverse complement.
AAGGTACTTATTTAGGCAGGTAAACAGGTTGACTAATTGGTAGAAAGGTACGTAATTAGACAGGTAAGCAGGTAAGCAGTAGCTATTATGATTTTAACCTTTCCTCTTAATCATCATCTGCATATTCTATTTCTTCATCTTTGGCTTCATCTTCTTCTCCTTCATTTTCACCTTTTTTTCCTCTTATTGTTCTTTTCCTTCATTATCACCATCATCATCTTTATCTTCGTGTTCATCTTCATTTTCACCTTTTTCCTCTTATTGTTTTTTCTTTTATTATCTCATCATCATCTTTATCTTTGTCCTCATCTTCATCATCTTCATTTCCTTCTTCTAGGATACACGAATAAAGAGGAAACAGAGGAGAGGAAATAAGAGTAAGAGGAAGTAGAGACAGGAATGATGAGAAACAAAGAAGACGAACAAATTAAGTAGGAGGAAGAAGAAGAAGAGGAAGAGGAAAAGAGAAGAAGAAGAGGAACAGACGAACATGAATTGATAGATAAGGAAGAAGGTAGAAAAATAAGTAGATAATAGATTAGACAGAGGGCGAGATAAAAAAATAATATAGACCTCTCTTTTTGGCCACTCCTCTGTACTCTGTTCAGGAGCAGTAAGTAGCGGGCTTTTTTTTCATTATTGTTTTTTTTTTTTTACGCCCTTGAACTGTCTCCTTTGCTGTAAAATAAAAGACAGGTGGAGAGTTAAGTTGAAAGATTGATTGACAGGTAATTAGGTAGACAGATAACCTGAAATTTTATCATAATAGAAAACGGGAAATACAGCGAAGGCAAAAGGTTTATAAATTGTCGCTTTTTTTTTATTTGGTAGTGACTGACATCTCTTAGTGGGGGAGGGCTTAGAATTCAACGAAGCCGGAAAACAGTTTATGAGTTGCTTATAAGATGGTAAAAACTGGCATATCATTGTGAGGGGGAGCTTAGGACACGAGAGAAGCGAAAAACAGTTTATGAGTTGCTTATAAGATCGTAAAAACTGTCATATCTTTGTGAGGGGGAGTTTATAACACGAGAGAAGCGAAAAACAGTTTATGAGTTGCTTATAAGATGGTAAAATCTGTCATCTCGTTGTGAGGGGGAGCTTAGGACACGAGAGAAGCGAAAAACAGTTTATGAGTTGCTTATAAGATGGTAAAACCTGTCAACTCGTTGTGAGGGGGAGCTTAAGACACGAGAGAAGCGGAAAACAGTTTATTTGTTGCTTATAAGATGGTAAAAACCGTCATCTCGTTGTGAGGGGGAGCTTAGGACACGAGAGAAGCGGAAAACAGTTTATGAGTTGCTTATAAGATGGTAAAAACTGTCATCTCTTTGTGAGGGGGAGCTTAGGACACGAGAGAAGCGGAAAACAGTTTATGAGTTGTTTATAAGATGGTAAAAACTGTCATCTCGGTGTGAGGGGGAGCTTAGGACACGAGAGAAGCGAAAAACAGTTATGAGTTGCTTATAAGATGGTAAAAACTGTCATCTCGGTGTGAGGGGGAGCTTAAAACACGAGAGAGCGGAAAACAGTTAAGAAGCCCCCGTTGAGTTTTGAGTTAGCAATGAGTGACATGTCTTAGTAAGGGAGAGCTTGGAAAATAACGAAGGCGGTATAGTTTAGAAGCCGCCACTGGTGTTTAAGTTTGGCAGTAACTGATAACTTATCGTAAAGGAAGAAACTTGAAATACAAAGAAGGTGAAAGACGATTAAGATGCTGCCGTTTCCTTATTGTTTTTTTGTTTTTTTGAAAGGAGAAAACTAGAAAAGGGAAGAAAAAAAGAGCTATAGACCGAGAGAGATCACACGGAGAAGAAGAGAAGAGAGAACAGAGGAAAACCGAAAGAAATAAAGGAAGCAAAAGTATGATGATGATGATGATGATGATTAGGTAGACAGATAACCGGAAATTTTATCATAAGAAAAAAGCTTGAAATACAACGAAAGCGAAAAGTAGTTTATAAAATGCCGTTGGTTTTTGAGTCTCAGTAAGGGAAATCTTGGAAGACAACGATGGCGAAATAGTTTATAAGGTGTCGTTGGTTTTTGAGTCTTAGTGAGAGAGATCTTGAAATAAAACGAAGGTGAAATACAGTTTATAAGGTGTCGTTGTTTTTTGAGTCTTAGTGAGAGAGATCTTGAAATAAAACGAGGGTGAAATACAGTTTATAAGGTGTCGTTTGTTTTTGAGTCTTAGTGAGAGAGATCTTGAAATAAAACGAGGGTGAAATACAGTTTATAAGGTGTCATTTGTTTTTTAAGTCTTAGTGAGAGAGATCTTGAGATAAAACAAAGGTGAAATACAGTTTATAAGGTGCCGCTGGTTTTTTAGTCTTAGTGAGAGAGATCTTGAAATAAAACAAGGGTGAAATACAGTTTATAAGGTGTCGTTGGTCCTTGAGTCTTAGTGAGGGAAATCTTGAAAAAAATATAAAAAAAAGCGAAATACAGTTTATAAGGTGTCGTTGGTCCTTGAGTCTTAGTGAGGGAAATCTTGAAAAAAAATAAAACAAAGCGAAATACAGTTTATAAGGTGTCATTGGTCCTTGAGTCTTAGTGAGAGAGATCTTGAAATAAAACAAAGGTGAAATACAGTTTATAAGGTGTCGTTGGTTCTTGAGTCTTAGTGAGAGAGATCTTGAAATAAAACAAGGGTGAAATACAGTTTATAAGGTGTCGTTGGTTTTTGAGTCTCAGTAAGGGAAATCTTGAAATAAAACGAGGGTGAAATACAGTTTATAAGGTGCCGTTGGTCCTTGAGTCTTAGTGAGGGAAATCTTAAAAAAAAAAACGAAAGCGAAATACAGTTTATAAGTTTTCGTTTGTCCTTGTGTATTATTGAGTGAAAAATTAAAAAAAAAAACCCAAAGCGAAATACAGTTTATAAGGTGTCGTTGGTCCTTGAGTCTTAGTGAGGGAAATCTTAAAAAAAAAAACGAAAGCGAAATACAGTTTATAAGGTGTCGTTGGTCCTTGAGTCTTAGTGAGGGAAATCTTAAAAAAAAAAACGAAAGCGAAATACAGTTTATAAGGTGTCGTTGGTTCTTGAGTCTTAGTGAGGGAAATCTTGAAAAAACAAAACAAAGCGAAATACAGTTTATAAGGTGTCATTGGTCCTTGAGTCTTAGTGAGGGAAATCTTGAAAAAAAATAATAAATAAACGAAAAGGAAATACAGTTAGAAGCAGCTGCCACTGGTGTGTGAGTTTGGCAGTAACTGATAACTAACTCATCGCAAAGGAGGGAACTTGTTGGAATACTCCCGCGAACATCCAGGAATCATAAAAAAAAAAAACTTAAATCATCCTCTCACCTTCCTCGACGAGACTCAGGAAAAGCCATCAGTCACATCCTGGCACCATTTTGCATGAGGGAAATTGGCTGACTTGCAATCTACACTTCTTGCCTTCATTTTTTGCCGCTAGTCTGACGGTCGAGAATCCCTTGAGTACCAACACGAGCCTGGACCCTGCAGACCCTCATCCCTGCCGGTACAGCGTCGGGGCAAGAGAGTGTCAAGCCCCGCACTGCTAACCTCCTGCAGCGCTCCACATCCCCAACGAGTTTCAAGAGAAGTTAATAACGCAGGAAGAAGAGGAAGAAGAAGAGGAGGAGAAGGAGGAGATGAAGATGATGAAAGAGATGATTATGATGATGATGATGACAATGAAGATGAAGATGAAGACGGCGAATATGAAGAAGGAAAAGAAAAAAAGGAAGAGATGACGATGAAGATAAAGATGATGGGTTTTTTTTTGGAGAACAAGAGAAAGAAGAAGAACAAGAAGATAACGAAGATGAAGACAGAAAAGAAGAGAAAGAAACAGAGCAAGAGGAATGATGATGATGAGGTGGAGGAGGATGCTGATGATGGTGAAGATGAAAATGAAGAAAGAAGAAAAAGGAAAAAAAGCGAAACAAGAGAAAGAAGAAAAAGACGAAGAAAAAGAAGAAGAAAAAAAAAGAAGACGCCATGTTTACAATGATTCTACTGAGGATTATAGAATTTGAGAGAGAGAGAGAGTAATCGTTTCTCTAAATCAAGTCAGTCGCCGGGTTAAAAAAAAAGTGATAATTGGCTCTAATAGGTAATTTTCTTTTCAAATTGAGTAATTAACCTGCCGGGAGGAGGAGGAGGAGGAGGAGGAAGCGAAAGGTTGTAGTTATGATGAAGTGTCTGAAGATGGAGGAGGAAGAGGAGGAGGAGGAGGAGGAGGAGGAAGCGAATGTTTGTAGTTATGATGAAGTGTCTGAAGATGGAGGAGGAGGAGGAGGAGGAGGAGGAGGAGGAGGAGGAGGAGGAAGCGAAAGGTTGTAGTTATGATGAAGTGTCTGAAGATGGAGGAGGAGGAGGAGGAGGAGGAGGAGGAGGAGGAAGCGAAAGGTTGTAGTTATGATGAAGTGTCTGAAGATGGAGGAGGAGGAGGAGGAGGGAGAAGATGGAGGAAGAGGAGGAGGAGGAGGAGGGAGAAGATGGAGAAGGAGGAGGAGGAGGAGGTGAAAGAAAAGGGAGATACATTTAGAATATAACACAAAGCAAGCGTTTTTTCTTCTTTTCCTCTCCTACATTTAATTGTTTTTTTTTTCTTTTTACGTCCTTCACCAATTATATTTCCTATTCCTTGCTTTCTCTTTTTTTATTAAGTTATCTTTCTTTTATTTATCTATTTATTGCTTATTTTCTCATTTATTTTTGGACCCTCATTTATTTTCATCTTCCTTGTTTTTTTTCTCTTTTATCTCTCGTATCCTTCAATTTTATATTCATCGTTTTTTTTTTCTTCCTTTTTTCGTCCTTCACTTACTCATTGTTTTCGATTCCTTGTTTTCTTTCCTTTTTATTCATTTTTTTCAATTTTATATTCTTCGTTTCCTCATGAGTGGTTCCATATTTTTCGTTGTTCATTTATTTATTTTATTCCTTCTTGTATCTTTTTTTCGCACTCCAAATAATTTTTTTTTTTAATCTTCGTTTTCTGTCGTTTTTTTTTTTTCTTTTATCAATTTTATCTTTCTCGCGTTTTAGTTTTTGTCGTTTTTTTCGTCGTTCCTCTCATCTAACTTTATCTTCCTTGTTTTCTCTTATTCCCTCCTTCGTTTATTCAATTTCACATTCCTCTTTGTCCCTTCTCCTCTTCCTTCATTTATTTATACTCTTTTTCTATTTCAAGTTTTCTGATTTTTCTGTCATTTTTTTCGTCGTTCTTCTCATCTAACTTTATCTTCCTTGTTTTCTCTTATTCCCTCCTTCGTTTATTCAATTTCACATTCCTCTTTGTCCCTTCTCTTCGTCCTTCATTTATTTATACTCTTTTTCTATTTCTAGTTTTCTGATTTTTTTGTCCATTTTCTTCGTCTTTCCTCTCATCTAACTTTATCTTCCTTGTTTTCTCTTATTCCCTCCTTCGTTTATTCAATTTCACATTCCTCTTTTTCCCTTCTCTTCCTCGTTCATTTATTTACACTTTTTTATATTTCTAGTTTTCTCATTTTTTCTCCAATTTTTTCGTCGTTCCTCTCATCTAACTTTATCTTCCTTGTTTCCTCTTATTCCTTCTTTCGTTTATTCAATTTCACATTCCCCGTTTTCCTTCTCTTCCTCCTTCATTTGTTTGTTTTCCATCTCGCGCGCGGACGTTGTTTTTCTCAACTTTTAAGTGTTTTCCTCCTTGTCTTCTTTCCTCTCGCCTAATTTGATGTGTTTTCTTCGTTAACTCTCCTTTTAGTGTTCCTTTCCTCCTCTTCCCTCTTTCGCTTTGCTGGGTTTTTTCTCTTCCCTTCCTTTCCCTTTCCCTTCGCTTCGCCTCTCTTTCCTTCGCTTCGTCTGTCTTTCCTTCGCTTTGTCTCTCTCTCCTTCCCTTCGGTTTTCTTTCCTTCGCTTTTCCTTCGTAACTCTCCTTTTCGTGTTTCTTTCCTTCCTTTCCTTCTCTCTTTCGCTCTACTGTTTTCTTCTATTTCCTCCCTTTCGTTTCTCTTTCGTTCCATTTCCTTTGTCTGTTTTCTTCTCTTCCTTTCCTTTCTCTTTCCTTCGCTTCACATTTCTAGCTCTCCTTTTCGTGTTTCTTTCCTTCCTTTCCTTCTCTCTTTCGCTTTACTGTTTTCTTCTCTTCCTCCCTTTCGTTTCTCTTTCGTTCCATTTCCTTTGTCTGTTTTCTTCTTTTCCTTTCTTCTCTTTCCTTCCATTAACTTACTTTTCCTTCGTTTCCTATTTCGTAACTCCTTTTAGTGCCCCTTTCCCTTCTCTTCCCTCTTTCGCTTTACTGTTTTTTTTTCTCTTCCCTTCCTTTACTTTCCCTTCCCTCCAATTCCTTCTTTGCCTTTGTTTCTTCTCCTCCCTTCCCTTCCTTTACCTTCCCTTCCCTCCACTTCCTTTCTTTCACTTTGTTTCTCCTTCCTTCCCTTCCTTTACCTTCCCTTCCCTCCACTTCCTTTCTTTCACTTTGTTTCTCCTTCCTTCCCTTCCTTTACCTTCCCTTCCTTTACCTTCCCTTCCCTCCACTTCCTCCTTTCACGTTGTTTCTTCCCCTCCCTTCCCTTCCTTTACCTTCCCTTCTCTCCACTTCGTTCTTTGCCTCTGCTGTTTCCTTCTCTTCCCTTCCTTCGCTCTCCTTTCCTTCTTTTCCCTTTCATTTACCTTTTCTTCTGTTTTGTTTCCTTTCCTTTCCCCATTGTTTCCTTCTCTTCCCTTCCCTTAACTTACTATCCCTTCGTTTTCTTTCGTTATTTGTCCATTTCCTCTCCTTCCTTTTTTGCACTTTTCTATCTCTTCTCTTTTCTTCTTTTCGCTTCACTTTCGTTTTCTCTCCTTTCCTTATGTTTTCTTCTCTACACTTCCTTTCCCTTCCCTTCCCTTCCATTCCACTTTCTTTCTTTCCCTTCCTTTCAACTTCTTTCTCTTATTTTCCCTCCCCTTCCCTTCCCTTCCCTTCCAATCCCTACCCATCCCTACCCTTCTCTTCTCTTCCCTTCCCTTTCCTTCTCTTCCCATCACTACCCTTCTCTTCTCTTCCCTTCCCTTCCCTTCCCTACCCTTCCCTACCCTTCCTTTCCCTTCTCTTCCTTCCAGCCCATCCCAGTCCAGTCATTCACTCGCAAAATATGACCAAACTCGAACAATATTATTCCTGCCTTCGTTTCCTTCCCTTCCTTCACGCCATCCTTTCCCTTCCTCAACTCCTCTCGTGCCCCTTCAGTCCCTTGCAATCCCCCTTCAGTCCCTTGCAATCCCCCTTCAGTCCCTTGCAATCCCCCTTCAGTCCCTTTCAGTCCCCCTTCACTTGGTCCCCTTACTACGGTCCCCTTTCACTCCTGTCCCTTTCACTTGGTCCCTTTCAGCGCCCCCCCCCCCCCCCCCTTCAGTTGGTCCCTTTACTACGGTCCCCTTCACTCGGTCCCTTTCAGTCTCCCCTTCACTTCAGTTCCCTTCAGTCCCCCCTCGATGCGTTGTTTCTCTGGCCTGTTGATTTTAATTACGCCTCTTGTTTGTTTAAGAGAGATAATCTAATTTAGGAATCTTAGCGCCCCCGCGAGAGAGAGAGAGAGAGAGAGAGAGAGAGAGAGAGAGATTGTAATAATATTTGTAGAAGAGAAACGCTAGATGGACTTGACTAGAGGAAAGTAACTTGGTATGCAGAGATAGATAGATGGATGACTGATACGATGACTGGATGACTGAGGAAATGGATGAATAGACAGATACCTAACCGGATAACTGTACGAGTGAGGAGTTGGATAAATAGGTTGACAAATGACTGGAGTTGGATAAATAGCTTGACAAATTACTGGATGACTAAGGAAATGGATGAATAGACAGACACTTAACTGGATAACTGTATGGGTGAGGAGTTGGATAAATAGGTTGACAAATGACTGGATGACTGAGGAAATGGATGAATAGACAGATACCTAACCGGATGACTGTATGGGTGAGGAGTTGGATAAATAGCTTGACAAATTACTGGATGACTGAGGAAATGGATGAATAGACAGATACCTAACCGGATGACTGTATGGGTGAGGAGTTGGATAAATAGCTTGACAAATGACTGGATGACTGAGGAAATGGATGAATAGACAGATACCTAACTGGATGACTGTACGAGTGAGGAGTTGGATAAATAGGTTGATATTTTTTTTATTTTTTTACAGCTAAAGAAACAGCTCAAGGGCAACAAAAATAACGAGCAGCCAAAAGAGAGGTCAATTTCGGGAGGATATTTTAACCTAATGCTTCCTAAATAAAATGTTAGAAGACTTAATATATAGTTCCTTAAATAGAGCGTTAGAATAGCGATATAGATTGTTAGAATGACCGACGACTTAAAAAACAGAAATTAAAACAGTCTACCTACATTTTGTTTAAGATTATATTATTCAATTTTCTATTTCCATTTCTGTTTTTTCTCCTTCTCTCTGTTTCCTTCTCTCTCTTGTTCTCTATCCCTTCCTCTCTTCCTTCCACTTACTCTCCCTTTTCCAGTCACATTTCTCTCCCTTCACTTTTCTTCCCTTTTTTCTTTCCTTCCCTCTCCTTTTTCCTTTCTTTCTTTCTTTCTTTCTCCTTTGATCCTAATTTCAGTCTTCTGTTAACCTCTTCTATTATGTTCCTTCTTCAGCTTACTTTCTTTACCCCTTCCCTTCTCCTCCTCTCATTATCTCCCCTTCTTCTTCCCTTCCCTCTCCTTCCTTTCTTTCTCTCTCTCCTTTGATCCTAATTTCAGTCTTCTATTAACCTCTTCTATTCTATTCCTCCTTCCATTTATTTTCTCTCCCCCTCCTCTTCTCCTCCTTTCATTATCTCCTCTTTCTTCTTCCCTTTCCTCTCCTTCCTTCCTTCCTTTCTCTCTCTCTCCTTTGATCCTAATTTCAGTCTTCTATTAACCTCTTCTATTCTATTCCTCCTTCCATTTACTTTCTTTCCCCCTTTTCTTCTCCCCCTTACATTATCTCCTCTTTCTTCTTCCCTTCCCTCTCCTTCCTTCCTTTCTCTCTCGCCTTTGATCCTAATTTCAGTCTCCTAATAACCTTTCCTATTACTCCACTAACCCACTGCCTTAATGAGCTATCCATCATCATTATAGTCTTATCTTATGGCTTGTCTCCTGGCCTGTTATATTAATCTTTCAACCTATTATACTTTTTTCTATTAAGCTATTCATCATTTTGCTAACCCAGTGCCCCAAAAAAGCCATCCAGCATCACTGTTCTAACCTCCGCTCCCTCCCCCCCCCTTCTCTCCTTTTCATCTACTTCTCCTCCTCTTCTCCCCTTCACACATACTTTCTTCCATTCTCAATCGCATCAACCTCCATTTCTAGTTTCCTTCCCTTCTCTTCCCACTTTCCTTTCCTCCCCTTCCTACTTTCCTCTCCTCCCCTTCCTACTTTCCTTCCCTCCCCTTCCACTTTCCTCCTCTCTCCATCTCACTTGGGTCTCCTCCTCTTCTCCTCTTCTCACATACTTTCTTCTATTCTCAATCACATCAACCTCCATTTCTAGTTTCCTTCCCTTCTCTTCCCACTTTCCTTTCTCTCCTTCTCACCTACTTCTTCTCCTCCTCTCCCCTTCACACTTTTCTACTCCTCTATTAACCTAACCTATTCCTTTCTGTTAACCTATTTTTCATTATCTTAACCCAGTATCCCCTAAAAGAGACATCCAGCATCACTAGTCATATTTCCCTTCATGGTTTGTCTACGGATCTATTTTATTCGTCTATTAACCTTTTCTGTTTGCGTCATCCCCTAACCCAGTCCCCTAGAGAGCCATCCAGCACCACCAGTCTTAACTCCTTTCATAAGTAACCTAACCTAACCTAACCTAACCTAACCAACCAGGCCCGCTATTTAGAGACAGAGAAAGAACCTAAGTAACCTAACCTAACCTAACCTAACCAGGCCCGCTATTTAGAGACAGAGAAAGAACCTGGTAACCTAACCTAACCTAACCTAACCAACCAGTCCCGCTATTTAGAGAAAGAGAAAGAACCTAACCTAACCTAACCTAACCTAACCAACCAGGCCCGCTATTTAGAGACAGAGAAAGAACCTAAGTAACCTAACCTAACCTAACCTAACCAACCAGGCCCGCTATTTAGAGACAGAGAAAGAACCTAAGTAACCTAACCTAACCTAACCTAACCAACCAGTCCCGCTATTTAGAGACAGAGAAAGAACCTAAGTAACCTAACCTAACCTAACCAACCAGTCCCGCTATTTAGAGACAGAGAAAGAACCTAAGTAACCTAACCTAGCCTAACCTAACCAACCAGTCCCGCTATTTAGAGACAGAGAAAGAACCTAAGTAACCTAACCTAACCTTACCAACCAGTCCCGCTATTTAGAGACAGAGAAAGAACCTACCTAACCTAACCTAACCTAACCTAACCAACCAGTCCCGCTATTTAGAGACAGAGAAAGAACCTAAGTAACCTAACCTAACCTAACCTAACCAACCAGGCCCGCTATTTAGAGACAGAGAAAGAACCTAAGTAACCTAACCTAACCTAACCTAACCAACCAGTCCCGCTATTTAGAGACAGAGAAAGAACCTAAGTAACCTAACCTAACCTAACCTAACCAACCAGTCCCGCTATTTAGAGACAGAGAAAGAACCTACCTAACCTAACCTAACCTAACCAACCAGTCCTGCTATTTAGAGACAGAGAAAGAACCTAAGTAACCTAACCTAGCCTAACCTAACCTAACCAGTCCCGCTATTTAGAGACAGAGAAAGAACCTACCTAACCTAACCTAACCTAACCTAACCAACCAGGCCCGCTATTTAGAGACAGAGAAAGAACCTAAGTAACCTAACCTAACCTAACCTAACCAACCAGTCCCGCTATTTAGAGACAGAGAAAGAACCTACCTAACCTAACCTAACCAACCAGGCCCGCTATTTAGAGAAAGAGAAAGAACCTAAGTAACCTAACCTAACCTAACCAACCAGTCCCGCTATTTAGAGAAAGAGAAAGAACCTAAGTAACCTAACCTAACCTAACCTAACCAACCAGTCCCGCTATTTAGAGACAGAGAAAGAACCTAAGTAACCTAACCTAACCTAACCTAACCAACCAGTCCCGCTATTTAGAGACAGAGAAAGAACCTAAGTAACCTAACCTAACCTAACCTAACCAACCAGTCCCGCTATTTAGAGACAGAGAAAGAACCTAAGTAACCTAACCTAACCTAACCTAACCAACCAGGCCCGCTATTTAGAGACAGAGAAAGAACCTAACCTAACCTAACCTAACCAACCAGGCCCGCTATTTAGAGACAGAGAAAGAACCTAAGTAACCTAACCTAACCTAACCTAACCAACCAGGCCCGCTATTTAGAGACAGAGAAAGAACCTAAGTAACCTAACCTAACCTAACCTAACCTACGGACCTATTTTATTCCTCTATTAACCTCTTCTATTAGCGTCATCTCCTTACCGAGTGTCCCCCAGAAAGCCATCCAGCACCGCCTGTCTTTATTTCGTGTCTTGTCTCGCGGCGCAGAAATAGCGGGCCGGGAACTTAACCTAACATTCCTCCCCGAAGACTCACCATTAGCGGTCTTCGGCCTCTGTAAATACCATCTTCTTTAACTCCCTGATTTCCTGAGGCTGAGCGAGGGCCGGGAGAGGGGGTCAGGAGGAGGAGGAGGAGGAGGAGGAGGAGGAGGAGGAGGAAGCCATAAGACGAGCTCATCATCATCACAAAGACGACTTGAGGAGCAGATTGGGTCGTGTGTGTGTGTGTGTGTGTGTGTGTGTGTGTGTGTGTGTGTGTGTGTCTCACTTTCTATTGTTCTCCTTATCTCCTTCTCTCTGTTTCCTTCTCTCTCTTGTTCTCTATCCCTTCCTCTCTCTCTGTCTCTCGTTCTCTGTCCCTCCCTTCCTCTGTCTCTTGTTCTTTATTTCTCCCTTTTTTTCTCTTGTTATCTATTCCTTCTTCTCTCTGTCTCTTTCTCTTGTTCTCTATCCCCCTCTGTCTCTCTTGTTCTCTATCTCTCCCTTTTTTTCTCTTTTTTCTCTGTCTCATTCTCTTGTTCTTTATCCTTCTCTGTCTCTCTTGTTCTCTATCTCTCCCTCTTTTTCTCTTGTTATCTATTCCTTCTTCTCTCTCTCTCATTGTCTTGTTCTCTATCCCTCTATCTCTCGTTCTCTATTCCTCCCTCTCTCTGTCTCTTTCTCTTTCTTTTGTTTTCTATCCCTCTCTCTGTCTTTCTCTTGCCCTCTCTCTGTCTCTTTCTCTTTCTTTTGTTTTTTATCCCTCTCCCTGTCTTTCTCTTGCCCTCTCTCTGTCTCTTTCTCTTTCTTTTGTTTTCTATCCCTCTCTCTGTCTTCCTCTTGCCCTCTCTCTGTCTCTTTCTCTTTCTTTTGTTTTTTATCCCTCTCTCTGTCTTTCTCTTGCTCTCCCTCCCTCCACCCCTCATCTCCCCCCCCCCACCCCACCCCCCCGCGCACCTTGCCACCTGCCCATCAGCCTTCCAATCAGCCCAGGTGTTCAATAAGCTCGGTCCTCACGCCCGGCTTACATATTCATGAGCATCCTTCCGGCGTGAGGTATTCTGTGAACGCCCGGCCTGTTATTCGCCCTATGTCCCTGATCGCGAGGAATGTTACTTGATTCGACTTAGCTCCTCTCTCTGTGTCTCCCTCTGTCTCTCTCTCTCTGCCTCGCTCTTGCCCTGGGAGAAGTGGGAGAGACGGGAGAGATTTGGGAGGTAGACGAGGTGTTAGGTAGGTTGGTTAGGTTAGGTTAAGTAAAGTAAGGTAAGGTTTGGTTATGTTAGGTTAGGTTAGGCAAGGCTAGATTAGGGTAGGGTAGGTTAGGTTACTTGAGTCGACTTAGATTCTCTCCCAGTCTCATCCCCTCTCTCTCTCTCGCTCCTTCCCTGTGCGATCCGTTGGCAAATGGTGAGAGATTGGTTGGAGAGCGACGGGTAGAAGTTAGGTTTGGTTAGGTTGGGGCAGTGGTGGGCACAGCTAACCGAAAAGTTAGCTTCGCTAACTGGTAATCCTCTAACTAAAAAGCTAGCTTTGCTTACGCTAAATCGCTATACTTAAAAAAAATAGTGGAAGTTAACGCTAACCGCTAATCGCTAACTTTTCTTCATATGAATTTAGCTTCGATTAAGTATTTTGGCTATAAAAACCTTAAAAACAGACCTAGTGACCTGAAATTTCATTATGTTATAGCTTAGACATAGCTCAGACATAGCTTTCCAGAGAGGTATAGCATACCAAAATCAGATAATGATGGTGTACACAAATTAAATTCCACATACACTTTATTTAAGCCTAATATATGAACTTGCAAGAGCAGTGCAGAAAGACAAAATCTAATAAGATATCTGATGACATGCTACACAAGACTGCTCCCCCACACGGCTGGGGATAGTGGATCAATTTAGACACTTAAATGTGAATAATGCTGAGGAATATATTAAGTGAATAAGTAAGTAGCAGTGTTTATTTCTCGCCAGGTGGGAAATTTTGAAGTCTTGTTATTAAATCCCGAGTTCAAAGAGGCGGAAATGAAAGATGCATTACCCTAAAATACAAGTTTCCCTAATAATTGTCCAACTACCCTTCTTCAAGGCGTGACTTACCCAAAAGTGGAAGCCCTGGCATTATTGCGCCGTGTGGCTCAGCTGGTGCTGCGTCTGCCCTCAACGGACAAGATCAAACCTGTGTGATTTTTTAGTGGACTTAGAGTTAGCCGAGGAGGAACTACATTTAGCGGAAGCTAATTGGTCCGCTAATTAGCTAACGAAAAGTTAGCTTCGCTAATTAGCGGTTAGGGGATTAGCGGAACCGTGCCCACCACTGGGTTGGGGTAGGTTAGGTTACTTTAGTCGACTTAGGTTTTCTCTGTCTCTTCCTCTCTCACTGTCTCGCTCTTGGTCTTTCTCTGTGTGTTCCGTTGGCAGAAGTGGGAGAGAAGTTGGAGATAGACAGGTAGAAGTTAGGTAGGTAGATTAGGTTTGGTTAGGTTTGGTTAGATTAGGTTTGGTTTCTTTACCTTCTTTTTTTTTTTCTTTTCCTCCTTCCACTTTCTTTTCCTCCTTCTATTTTTACTTTCCTTCCCTCCTTCTATTTTTACTTTCCTTTCCTCCCCTTCCACTTTCCTCCTTTCCCCTTCTCACTTTCATTCTCATCTTCTCCACTCCACAGTTACCCTACCTCCCTTATCCACTCTCTACCCTCCCCTTCCCATTTCTCTCCTTTATCAAGTTGTTATATTATTCCCCTTCCCGGTGTTCTTCCCTTCCAGCTTAATTGAACACAAATAATAAGAAATGAAGGTAAAACGATGCTACACGAGATAGAAATAAGAGAAAACTTGAAGACGATAAAAAGGAAGTAAAAATATTCTCAGAAGGGATACGAATACACATACAGAGAGAGAGAGAGAGAGAGAGAGAGAGAGAGAGACAGTCAAGTGGGTATAAAATATATAAATAGAGAGAGAGAGAGAGCGAGCGAGTGAGGATTTGGCAGTTAGCGGACAAAGAAATCAAAAAAATAAAACTGGGTCAAGAGAAATAATTTTAGGGCGTATAGTTCTGTGGCGCGAGGAGGAACGACAGGACAGACAGCACGGACGGACAGGAGGAAAGACAGGCGGTAGAGGACTGAAAAAGAGATAGGAAGAGAGAGACAGATGAATGGAGACTAAAAGAATATAGAAAATGGAGAAATACCGAAGAGAAAGTTAAGATGAAGAGAAAACTAAAAAGGGAAGAAGAGAAAGGAAAAAAGAAAAGATATACTGTACAGAGAGAGTGAAACAGATGTAGAAGAAAGGAGATAATGCTGTGAGAAAATTAATATAGAGACAGGAGATGAAAGAGTGAAAAAGAGATAGGAAGAGAGAGAAAGGGAGAGATGAATGGAGAGTAAAGGAATGTAGAAGAGAGAAAAACAGTAGAAGTTAAGATGAGAAGGAGAACACTGAAAAGGGAAAAAGAGAAAGGAGTAAGAGATGATATACAGAGAGAGTGAAACAGATGTAGAAGAGAGATAAGGTGGTGATAAATATAGAGACAGGAGATGGAAGAGTTGAAAAGAGATAGGAAGAGAAAGGGATAGATGAATAGAAAGTGAAGGAATATAGAAGGTAGAAAGAGAAGAAGAAAAAGAAAAGGAGAAAAAGAGAAGGAGAAAGAACAGAAGGAGAAAAAGAAAAGGAGAAAGAACAGAAGGAGAAAAAGAGAAGGAGAAAAGGAGAAAGAGAAAGAACAGAAGAAGAAAAAGTGAAGGAGAAAAAGAGAAGGAGAAAGAACAGAAGGAGAAAAAGAAAAGGAGAAAGAACAGAAGGAGAAAAAGAGAAGGAGAAAGAACAGAAGGAGAAAAAGAGAAGGAGAGAGAACAGAACGAAGAAGATAAGGGGAAAGAAGAGAAGGAGAAAAAGAGAAAAAGAAAAAGAAAAGGAGAAAAAGAGAAGGAGAAAGAACAGATGGAGAAAAAGAGAAGGAGAAAGAACAGAATGAAGAAGATAAGGTAAGATGATGCAAGATAAAGGAGGAAGAGAAGACATATAGAAAAAAGAATGAAACATAGACAGGAAATAGGAAATGAAAGAAGGAAAAATGGAGACTTAAAATGATGGAATAAAGAAAATCAGCGAAGAAAAAGTAAAGACGAGAAGGAGAAAGAACAGAATAAGGAAGATAAAACAAGAAGACAAGAGAAAAGAGAAAGAGAACAATACAAAAATGGTAGAAGAGAAGAAGAACTACACGAACAAGAACAAGAAGAAGTAGAAGAGAGATGATGTGAAGAGGGCCTGAGACATGAAATAGGAAGGGTGAAAAAGAGATTGAAAGAAGAGGAATAGAAACTGAAGAAGATGAGGACAAATAGACAGTGGATAGAAGAGAGGAAGACAAATTAAAGACGAGAAGAAAAAAACAAAATGGAGAAGATAAATTAAGGAAACAAGAGGAAAGAGAAAGAAAGGACACAGAAAGGATGAGAGAAAGAGGGAAAAGAGAAGAAGGAAAATGGAAATAAGAACGTAGAGAAACAGGAAATAGAGAAAGCATGAAAAAAAAATGAGCTCTGAGGAAAAAATAATAAAACAATAGAGAAGAGAAGATGATTTAAAAGGACAAGGTTACTCCACATCTCCACATCACATATATTCATAGCATGTGAAGAGGATATGGTAGGAGAGTGAAATAAGATAGGAGGAGGAGGAGGAGGAGGAGGAGGAGGAGAAGGAGAAGGAGGTGGAGGAGGAGAAGGACGGAGGAGGAGGAAGGAGGAGGAGAAGGGATTGAGAACAGGAGGAGGAGGAGGAGGAGGATCAGGTAGGAGGGAGGAAGAGGAGGAGGAGGAGGAGGAGGAGGAGGTATGGACCGTATGGGGATGGATGGAGAGAGAGAAGAGGAGGAGGATGGGAGGAGGAATAAAGGATCAGGTAGGAGGGCGGAAGCGGCGGAGGCGGAGGTGGAGGAGGAGGAGGAGGGATGGACCGTATGGGGATGGATGGAGAGAGCAGAAGAGGAGGAGGATGGGGAGGAGGAATGAAGGATCGGGTAGGAGGGGAGGAAGAGGAGGAAGAGGAGGAGGAGGAGGAGGAGGAGGAGGAGGAGGAGGAGGAGGAGGTATGGACCGTATGGGGATGGATGGAGGGAGCAGAAGAGGAGGAGGATGGGGAGGAGGAATGAAGGATCAGGTAGGAGGGAGGAAGAGGAGGAGGAGGAGGAGGAGGAGGAGGAGGAGGTATGGACCGTATGGGGATGGATGGAGGGAGCAGAAGAGGAGGAGGATGGGGAGGAGGAATGAAGGATCGGGTAGGAGGGGAGGAAGAGGAGGAGGAGGAGGAGGAGGAGGAGGAGAAGTAAATCAATATATTGGGAGATTATTGTTGTCAGCCGGGCCCAGCGTGGCTTCGTGTGGTGGTGGTGGTGATGGTGGTGGTGGTGGTGGTGATGGTGGTGGTGGTGGTGGTGGTGGTGGTGGTGGTGGTGGTGGTGGTGGTGGTGGTGGTGGTGGTGGTGGTGGTGGTGGTGATGATGGTGGTGGTGGTAGTGAATGTTATGGTAGTGATGGAAGTAAAGTTAATGGTTGTGGTTGTGATGAGTGGTGGTGGTGGTGGTGGTGGTGGTGGTGATGGTGGTGGTGGTGGTTTTGATGGTGATGACTTGAGTATATGGTTCCCTTTCTTTTTCTCTCTCTTTCTATATATCTATTTGTATCCATCTATTCATCTTTATCTATCTTTATCTGATTCTCTCTCTCTCTCTCTCTCTCTCTCTCTCTCTCTCTCTCTCTCTCTCTCTCTCTCTCTCTCGTCACATTCCCTTCGGCGCCTCCTCCGGGCAAGAGAATCTCCTCCTTAAGCCAAAAGAACTCAAGAGCGAAGAGAAGGTGAAGGATGTCTGATTTAAGATGTCTTGGGAGAGGTCCGGTTGCTTGCTTACGAGGAGGAGGAGGAGGAGGAGGAGGAGGAGGAGATGGAGGGGTAAGAGGCGGTGAGGTAAAGTCCCTTCTTGGTATTGAGATGCGGTTGTAGAAGGAGGAGGAGGAGGAGGAGGAGGAGGAGGAGGAGGAGGAGGTGGAGGAGGAGGAGGAGGAGGAGGAGGAGGAGGAGGAGGAGGAAAAGAAGTGAAAAGTAATAAACTATCTATTTATATTTGGTAGAGAGAGAGAGAGAGAAAATAATCTTTCTTTCTCTCTGTCTATCTCTTTCTTTTCTTTCTCTATCCTTCTCTTTTTCCCCTCTATCTTCCTCTTTATCCCTTTTTCTCTTCTCTCTTCTCCCTCTTTCTCTATTTGTAAGCATCTATTAAAGGCGAAAATCAGAGAGAGAGAGAGAGAGAGAGAGAGAGAGAGAGAGAGAGAGAGAGAGAGAGAGAGAGAGAGAGAGAGAGAGAGATACTAACATTCAAACACAATAGAAAGCACAAGTAGAAAATAAAGTGAATAGGAAGAGGAGAAAGAGAAGAAGAGAAAACGAGAAGGAAAGCTTACTTGTTATAATGTTTTTTTCCTTATTTTTTTTATCTTTCTTGTTTTCTTTCTTTTTTTCTTGTTTTTATATAATTCCCGTATTTGACATTATTGGCGATGACCGAATTAAGCAGAGATTTTAAACTGAGAAGCAGGAAAAAAAGGAATTGGATATATAGAGAAATAGATAGTTGAAACCCATGGAAAGATAAGTGTGATTGATAGGTAGATAGATAGATAGATAGGTAGTTTAAAAGCCATGATTGACTGACTGATTGATCTTCCTTTTTAGAATTATTGGTTTGTTGGTTTTAATTATTTGGTTTAGATGAAATTTTATCTGCATATATGTGTGTGTGTGTGTGTGTGTGTGTGTGTGTGTGTGTGTGTGTGTGTGTGTGTGTGTGTGTGTGTGTGTGTGTGTGTGTGTGTCTTTCTCTCTCTCTCTCTCTCTCTCTCTCTCTCTCTCTCTCTCTCTCTCTCTGGGCTTTGATCGTTTTTTGTCATTGATGTGTTGGAAAGTTGTAAAAGGGGGAGAGAGAGAGAGAGAGAGAGAGAGAGAGAGAGAGAGAGAGAGAGAGAGAGAGAGAGAGAGGTGAACTATATATCTTTATCAATCTATTTCTCGTGATTATTAAGCACTGACAAGATCATTTATCTCATTCATTCGTCACAGAAACAAGGAACACTTATATCATCTTACATTATTAACTTTATTACTTGGCTTTTCACTCACTCAAACACCGACTTACAAATACGTACAGCAAAGCAAATTCATTCTAAAATAACATATACAGAAAACTCATAATATAACAGACTTACTAAACAAACGCTAACTTAACAAATACTTACTGACACACCTCCTTAATGAAACAAATACTTACAACCTCTACTTACAAATCCATTTTAACACTTAACATACAGAGAGGGTGGCAGACTTATCCATCACTTGATATAGAGAAGGTAGACAGATCAATGATATAAATAACACCTGTTTAACCTCATATTTCTCCACCCATCTTCTCCTCCTCCTCTTACTTCTCCTCTTCCTTCTCCATCTCCTCATCCTCATCATCTTTATCCTCTGAACGAACGAACGGATGAACGGGCGAACGGATGGGCAACAAACGAACGAATTGGTTGATAGAGAAAGTATAGTTAAAAGAAAGGATTTAATTAGAGACTGTAGAAAATTGAAGTATAGGAAACAAAAGTGATGATGGGTTTACCTCCTCCTCCTTTTCTTCTCACCTTCTCCTTCTTTTCCTTCTCCTCTTGGGATGAACGAAGGAAATGGTGGATAGAGAAAAAAAACATATATAAGGGATTTAATTAGAAAGAGCAGTGTAGAGAAGTGTAGTGAAGGATAAGAGAAGAAAGGTGACGGATTTACCTCCTCTTCTTCTCCTCCTCCTCCTCTTCCTCCTCCTCCTCCTCCTCCTCCTCCTCCTCCCGTCTCTCACTGTCTCCTGAACCCTTGTCTTGGCGCCTCCTCTCCTTCTCTCCTTAATAGGCCACACCCTTAAAGCGCCTCCGCCTGTCTGTCTGTCTGTCTGTATCTGTCTGTCTGCCTGTTGGTCTGTGTGAGAGAGAAATGCAATACAGCTCTTTATTTTTTTCTATCTATTTATTTATCTATCTATCTATCAATATATCTATCTATCTATCTATCTTTTGGGTATTGGTTAATCTGGATCCGCTCTATGGTTTATCGGGCGAATATATTTTTTTTTATAGTGATGCTTGACTTTTATGTTAAGGCATGTAAGAAAGATAGATGAAAGTGAGAAAGTAGATGGGTTAGAATTAAGGTTGTATAGGCAGGTAGGTAGGTAGATAGATAGATAGATAGATAGATAGATAGAGAGAGAATAAACACACACATTCACACACACACACACACACACACACACACACACACACACACACACACACACACACACAGAGAGAGAGAGAGAGAGAGAGAGAGAGAGAGAGAGAGAGAGAGAGAGAGAGAGAGAGAGAGAGAGAGAGAGAGAGAGAGAGAGAGAGAGAGAGAGAGAGAGAGAGAGAGAGAGAGAGAGAGAGAGAGAGAGAGAGAGAGAGAGAGAGAGAGAGATTTGCATGATAATTAGCAGGGAAGTGAACCAAGCTGCCAAAACAGAGGTTGATGTTTACACACCATTTGATCAGGTAAATTAGAACAAAGGTAATCAAGAGCGGGGCCGCGGGTAGCCAGGTAACCCCCGCACCGCTACCAGAGTCCATTAAGCTCTTGGGAACCTGAGTGAAGTGAAATATAAGAGAGAAAATAAGAAGAGATGGAAAATATTGACTCTGGACTAAAAGGACTGAGAATGAATGATGATAATGAGAATGATAATGATAACAATAAAAAATAAGAATGATGATAATAATGATAACAGTGATTTATACCTGTGTTTTCTGTATTTGCAGGTAAAGGACTGATGGATGAAAAATCTATATCTACCTATCGGTCTATCTATCTATCTATCTATCTATCTGTTTTCATTCATCTATATTGGTAAGTACAAAAAACCATTCATTTATACATTGTAGCAAAATTATGTGCATTATTTCACACTGTATTGTTTATTATTATTAATTTTATCACTTTACTTTGGATTAGCTGAGTAGAATTATTGTTATTATTACTTTGTTATTATTATCATCGTTGTTGTTGTTGTTGTTGTTGTTGTTGTTGTTGTTGTTGTTGTTGTTGTTCTTATTGCCGTTGTTGTTTTAGATAACCATTAACATAGAGGCATTGAACAGACCTACACTTCAATTGAAAGACACACAGACCTACACGCACTCACGCACATACACATTGATAGAGGGAAACAAACAAACATACAGACAGAAAAACAACACATAGAAACAAACAAAAACAATAACACACACACACACACACACACACACACACACACACGCACACACGATGTATAGCCTGTTTCTCTTTGCAGTAATTAGCTTAAAACATTGAGAGTGGGCCCAATACTGCATTTAATTTCTTTAGTGGAGAGAGAGAGAGAGAGAGAAAAGAGAGTATCTGTTGAAAGAAATGATAATAGAGAAGAAAATAGAAAAAAATTGATAGCAAGATAGATTAATAGATTGAGATAGATAGATAGATAGATAGATAAAGACAGATAGATAGATAGATATAAATAGATAGATATATAGAAGCAAACATACAAACAAGCTAGAAAAGGAAGATAGGAGAAAGAGAAGGAAGAGGAAGAGAAAAGAAAGAAGAAAAGAGGAGGAAAAGAGAAGGAAGAGAAAATGAAAAGGAAGTGGAAAAGAAAGAGGAACGCAAAACAAAGAACAGATAAAAAGGAAGATAAGAGTAAGAGAAGGAAGAGAAGAGAGAAAAAAAAAGAGGAAAAAAAGGAGAAAGAAAACAGGAGGAGAAGGAAGAGGAGAAAGAGCTCGAGGAAAAGGAATTGGAAGAGAAGGAAAAGAAGAGGAAGAGATGGAAAAAAAAAGAGAAAAGGGGTTAGAGAAGGAAGTGGAATATAAAACAAAAAGTAGATAAAAAAGGAAGATAATAGTAAGAGAAGAGAAAGAAGAAAAGAGGAGGAAAAGGAGAAAGAAGACAGGAGGAGAAGGCAGAGGAACACACAACAAAGAACAGATAAAAAAGTAAGATAAAAGTAAGAGAAGAAAGAAGAGAAAGAAGAAAAGAGGAAAGAAAGCGAGAAAGAAAACAGGAGGAGAAGAAAGAGGAGAAAGAGCAAGAGGAAAAGGAAGAGGAAGAAAAGGAACTGAATAGGACGCAGAACTAATATATTGCAATCAAATGCGGACAAAAGCATGGATCCTACGGGACTCCATCAACTATTCAGCCTCCTCCTCCTCCTCCTCCTCCTCCTCCTCCTCCTCCTGCTGTGTGAGGTGATGATTGGCTCTTTGGAAATCTGAAGGACCAATCACCAATCTGAGAGGAGGTCAGGTCACACAGGAGGAGGAGGAGGAGGAGGAGGAGGATAGAGGAATTGTTAGGTCTGACAACTGGAGGAGATGGAATGGAAAGAGCGAGTGAGTGAGTGAGTTAGCTTAGAGAGAGAGAGAGAGAATGCTAGGCAGACTATTATGTGTTAAGAATAATCATTGTCTCTATCTATCTATCTTTTTACATTTGTATTTTTTTATTTATTTCTTCTTCGCATCCTTTCTTTTCTTCTCATCTTTCCTTTTTTGAGTATTTTCCTCCTCCTCCTCCTCCTCCTCCTCTTCCTCCTCCTCCTCCTCCTCCTCCTTACTTATCCCTTTCCCCTCTCTCCTAATTCCTTTTTTTTTTCTTTTGGTCTTTTCTTATTTTATTTACGTTTCTTTTTTGGCCACTCGATTTCTCTCTCTCTCTCTCTCTCTCTCTCTCTCTCTCTCTCTCTCTCTCTCTCTCTCTCTCTCTCTCTCTCTCTCTCTCTCTCTCTCTCTCTCTCTCTCTCTCTCTCTCTCTCTCTCTCTCTCTCTCTCTCTCTCTCTCTCTCTCTCTCTCTCTCTCTCTCTCTCTCTCGCTCCTAGGTTCGGTTCCGCGTGAATGGAGCGTGCAAAGCCATTCATCAGGACTGCTCAGGTGTAAACAGGTAGGTACACACACACACACACACACACACACACACACACACACACACACACACACACACTAGCCTTGGTGATGGTGTCGAGGGTTTGAGAGACAAAGACAAGAAAGGAAAGAGAGAAAATAAAAAAGAAAAAGACTTGAGAAGGATGGAGGAAAAGGAAGTGAAATGTAGACAAAGGAAAGCAAATGAATGGAGAGAGAGAGAGAGAAAATAAAGAGAATGGAGAGAGAGGGAAAAAATACTCCTCTTCCTCCTCCTCCTCCTCTTCCTTCATCTCCTCCTTTTGTGAGCTCCAGGTATGCTTTTTTTTTTAGCTTTAAATCAACCCACTAATTAGAAGTAACTGTCTACCGATTCATGCGAGGCAATATAATACGAAATTGGCCTCTCTTTTGGGCACTCTTTACTCTTTATCCTTTATGGCAGCGGCGAGTAGCGAGCTTTTTTTGTACCCTTTTTGTTGTCCTTGAGCCTTTTCCTGTGATGTAAAAAAAAAAAAAATCAAACCGGAGTCGTCCGCCAATGCAACAACCTTCCTGCTAAAGTGGTAAGCGCGGACACCATCAGCTCCTTCAGAAAACTCCACCGACTGTCACCTTGTTGCGTCAGGAGTGAACTGAGCTTGCGTACGGAGGTGCTTCGATGTCCTCTGCTGGTACTGAAGTAACTGTTGGACGGATTGAATCACTAGAATGTTTTTTTGTTTTTTAGGAGAGAGGGTGAAGAGAATAAGAAGTTAGAGGAAGATAAAAAAGGGGGGAAGTGAAAGACAGTAGAAGTAGATAGCTTTGTGGTAGTCTTGTTATGAGCCTGTAGATACCCTTGCTGTTGCGTGTCTTTCCAAGTTTCCATGTTTCCTCCTCCTCCTTTTCCTCTTTTCCTCATCTTCGTCGTCTTCCAACACAACCACCACATTCTTCATCTTCTTACCCTTTCCTCCTCCTCCTCCTCCTCCTCCTCCTCCTCCTCCTCCTCCTCCTCCGGCATAGTTTGCTCACCGACCCAAGTGATGAACTGAAAGCAAACATTCATATACCTGGAGAGAGAGAGAGAGAGAGAGAGAGAGAGAGAGAGAGAGAGAAGAGAGAGAGAGAAGAAAGAAGAAAAGAAATAGAATGAAAGAAAGAAAATGAAAGAAAAGAAAGAAAGAAAAGAAAGAAGAAAGAAAAGAAGAAAAACGAAAGGAAGACAGAGAGAGAGAGAGAGAGAGAGAGACCGTAATCTGGCCCTGCCCAAAATCGTACCTCTTCCAAAAACATCTAATTACTACCCAGACTCACCTGTTCTTCACCTGCCTTCCCTTATCTAACCCTTCCGCCCACCACCGCCACCACAACGTCCCCCCTCCCTTCTTCCCTTCCACCCTTCCACTCTTCCACCCTTTGTTTAGCCCTCCGTAGCGTGCTCATCCACTTCCATTTCTTTCTACCTCCCTCTCTTCTCCCTCCCTCTCATCCACTCACCATCCACTTATGTTGTCTCCACATATCACACACTCCCACCTATCCATTCACCCTCCCTCACTCCACTTCCTCTCTCTCTCTCTCTCTCTCTCTCTCTCTCTCTCTCTCTCTCTCTCTCTCTCTCCCTTCACCCGGTTTTGGCATAAAATGATGGATTGTTTGGTGAAATAAGCTAAAAATTAAGAAATGTGGTGCAATCTCTCTCTCTCTCTCTCTCTCTCTCTCTCTCTCTCTCTCTTAATTACTCCATTAATTCATCACTGTTCGTTCCGCCCTTTTATTTGCGGCGCTAAATTGCCTCATCTCACCTGCTGGCTGCGATGATTCACCTGCTTTTTCTGTCACCTGTAAATCCATGACATCAACCAGGTAACTTCCTCCCCCCCTCCCCCTTCACCACCCCGACCTCCACCCCAACCCATATACCCTCTCATCCCATATTCAGAATAGCATGCTTACCACAGGAGATACAGTACATAGCCCTAATAAGCCCCGCCTCTCATCTCTCCTCTCCTGAAGTTCACATCATTAGTGTCATTAGCCATGCATAGTCCGCCGCAGAGCACAGGCCTTTCCCAGCATCCTGCACTTTTTTTTCTCGCTCTCTCTCTCCCTTCCTCTTTATCTGTCTGGTGTTCCTGTACTCCATCCTGGTGAGGTAAAGGTTCGAATCGTTTTCTGGTTCTCTGTCTAGTTTGAGTTTTATAATTTCTTGTTCCCAATCTGAGTTTTGTCCATTTTTTTATCTGTTCTTTGTATAACGTGACTCTCGCTCTGTGTATCTATCTATCTTTCTATATATCTATTTCTTTCTTTCTGTTTTTCTCTATATTCATCTTTCTATCTATCAATCTTTCTATCTATCTATCTTGTTATCAGTCTGTTAATTTATCTTGCTATCTGTCTAATTATCTATCTATACTTTCGCTCTGTGTATTTATCTATCTATATATCTATTTTTCTATCTATCTTTCTCTATATTCATCTTTCTATCTATCAATCTTTATATCTATCTAGCTGTCAATCTATTCATTTATCCTTCTATCTGTCTATCTATCTATCTTTCAAGCTTTTTATGTCTATCTATCTATCTATCTATCTTTCTGTATATCTATTTTCCTATCTATCATTCCATCTTTCTGTATATTCATCTTCTATCCATCAATCCTTCTATATCTATCTTGCTATCAATCTGTTCATCTATCCTTGTATCTGTCTAACTATCTATCTTTCAAGCTTTTTCTGTGTCTGTCTATCTATCCACCTATCTGTCTAACTATCTACTAATACGCTTTACGTTCGTCGAGTCCCGTAACTTTGCCTCTAAAAAGGACTGAATCGCATTTTTGTGGTCAAGCAATTTTTACCGGTAAAGTCGGATTACCTGCAATTTTCCGCCTCTTTGTTTCTCAATAGCTCCATCGTGGCGGATGTTTATGTAATGGGTTGGTGAGACCCGAGAACGCACTCTGATACGTCTCGCCGCGGAATCACAGAAATTGCTTTTGAGAGGGAATGGGAGACGAGATTTAGGTTTTAGATTTTAGGTTCGTTCACTCAGACGCTTTCGCCTCCCACATCCGCTATTTCTAAAGGCCGAAGAGGAGATGAATTGGGATCTAGTGAAGTGTTTTTGTCACGTTCACGGTACAGAGGCTTCGTCAAACTGTCACCAGGGTCATAAAACTACCCCAGTGGCTTTGCTTACAACTCCTACGAAAGCCTTGTCGAGTGTGTTTGCTTGGACGCGGAAATGTTTAAGAATATATGGTCCTCTCATGCGTGTGATACCCACAGCCTCTCCTTTCTTCTTTCCATCTTACCTTCCTTCCTTTCTTCATTTTTTCTTCATCCTCATTTTCCTGGGACTGTTACTTAATTTTCTCCACAATCCTTTCCTTTCTTCTTTCCTTCTTACCTTTCTTCCTTTCTTCATCTTCATCTTTTCTTCATCCTCATATCCCTGGGACTGTAACTTAATCTTATCCACAATCCTTCCCCTCTTCTTCCTTCCTTTCTTTATCTTCATCTTTTCTTCATCTTCATAATCCTGGGACTGTCTCTTAATTTAATCCACAATCCTTCCCCTCTTCTTCTTTCTTAACTTCCTTCCTTCCTTTCTTCATCTCCATCTTCATCTTTTCTTCATCCTCATAATCCTGGGACTGTCTCTTAATTTTATCCACAATCCTTCCCCTCTTCTTCTTTCTTACCTTTCTTCCTTTCTTCATCTACATCTTTTCTTCATCCTCATATTCCTGGGACTCTCACTTAATCTTATCCACAATCCTTCCTCTCTTCTTTTTTCTTACCTTCCTTCCTTTCTTCATCTTTTCTTCATTTTCATATTCCTGGGAGTCACTTAATCTTATCCACACTCCTTCCTCTCTTCTTCCTTCTTCCCTTCCTTCCTTTCTTCCTTCGCCCTTCCCTCTCCTCTTCCTTAATTCAACCTCTCATTCAACCTCTTCTTCCTTACCTTCCTTTCTTTCTTTCTTCGCCCTTCCCTCCCCTCTTCCTCAATTCACCTCTCATTCAACCTCTTCTTCTTTCTTACCTTCCTTCCTTTCTTCCTTCGCCCTTCCCTCCCCTCTTCCTCAATTCAACCTCTCCTACCTTCTTCCCCCCTTCTTCCTTTCAACCTCTCCTACCTTCTTCTCTTCTTTTCTTGCGTTCCTTCCTCCCTTCCTCTTTCCCTCCCCTCTTATTAGTTCAACCACTCCACTCTACCCCCACCCTCTCCCACGACTCTCCCTCATTTCCTCCCCCTCCACCTTCTGTCTCTCTCCGGCATATGACCACAGATGTTGCGCCGACTAAATGAAACTTTCCGACTTTTTTCCCCCTCCACCACCACCACCGCCACCACCACTACTACACAAAGCTGCCGCATCGTCAGGTATTTTCGAAACGAGTGTGAAATTAAGAGCGAAAAATGAATATATTTGGGCCGCGAACGTAAACACTGCGGTGGTCGTTAACGCACTGCTAATGAAGTAATCAGGTTCCCTTTGCAGAATTAATCAAGGTTCGGTTTAATTAGCTTTGATACTGTACAGCGCCGAGTTGGTAACCCCACACGCGTCGTTAGCATGTTAATAACGTGATTACGCCCGACGCTTGTGTCCCGCGCTTCAAAAGACTGGCGACAATAATAGCGAGGGTGGGGGATGATGATGATGATGATGATGATAGAAATGAGTGCAGTGATTATAATTAGGTCATGATTATAGGAGTGGAAATAATAATGATAAAAGAAATGATGATAATGATAGTGATGGTGGTAGTAGTAATAGTAGTAGTAGTAGTAGTAGTAGTAGTAGTAACAGTAGTAGTAGTAATAGTAATAGTAATAGTAGTAGTAGTAGTAGTAGTAGTAGTAATAGTAATAGTAGTAGTAGTAGTAAGGATGATGATAATGATAATTTTGATGACTGTTACGTTTCTCTTCTTAATTTATCATTCTCTCTCTCTCTCTCTCTCTCTCTCTCTCTCTCTCTCTCTCTCTCTCTCTCTCTCTCTCTCTCTCTCATCTTTCACGTTCTTTTCTCTCTCCTCTTCCTCCTCCTCCTCTTCCTCCTCTTTACCATGCTTCATTTATCACCTTCTTTGGCTCTCTCCTCCTCCTCCTCCTCCTCCTCCTCCTCTTCCTTTTCCTCCTCCTACTCATGAATCAGCCGGCTAATTTACAGTCTATTGTCCTTTTTGAAAATTGGAAAAAATATTGTCCGTGTACGTGTTTGCAGCCACCACGCCCTGCCGAGGCCTCGTTAAGTAGTAGTAGTAGTAGTAGTAGTAGTAGTAGTAGTAGTAGTGGTAGTCTGTCTGTTTCGCTATATTTGTCTGTTTATATCTTTCTTTATCTGCCGTGTATCCACTTTTCTCTCCATTTTTAACTTTTTTCCCTTTCCCTCTAATCCCCCTCTTCCACTTCTCCCTTTTTCTCAATTTCCTCCTTGTCTGTCTGTAGTAGTAGTTATTGTTATAGTTATTGCTGCAGTGGTAGTTGCTGTTGTGTTTGTTATGGTATGATAAATGGGTTTGGTTAGGTTAGGTTAGGTTAGGTTAGGTTAGGTTAGGTTAGATTAAGTCCCGGGCATCCTCAAACACGTGACAAGCAATTAACATGAACAATAGTCAAGAATGATCAGTAGAGTCAAGAATGAACATATGAAAGAATGAAAAATCGAAAGGTGAAGTTCACGACCAGGACGCGAAGAATACCAGTCGGATTAACACAGCTATGATATTCCTGAACATTGCAAAAAGCTGGCTAGACAAAGGGAAAAAAATTATGAATGCATGAGTTTAGCATCGAATTCAACGTTTTCCTTTACGTGAGCAACAGCGACTGAGCAACAAGATTTAAAAAAGGAGCTTGTTATGATTTCGCTTAATAATGCTTTTCATGTTTCATTATTCCGTGTAGGGATGACTAAAAATGATGAAATTCTGCAGTGAGAGGAAGTGAGTAATTGTGATGTATTCTTTTAGCGAGTTATTTTTCTTTTCTTTTTAATTCAGTGTTGATAAAAGGAAGTTGGACATTATTGAACATATATATATAGCTCATTATTTCCTCGTTATTGTTTATTAAAAGTGAGGAAATTTGGTATTAATGAGAGAGGAAGTCGAGCATCAGTTAGCGTACCCATTTTAGAAGGTCATTAATACTTTAGTTTGTGTACCAAGGTGACGATTCATTGGTAGGAAAGGAAGAAAGAAGAGTGTTAAGAAAAACAGGAGAAATACAGAGAGAAAAAATGGGACACCGGAAAGTAGGTATGAAGGAATGAAGAAAAAGGAGCCAAAAAAATAGAAGAATAAAGTAGAGAAGGAGAGAAAAGGGGAGACAGAAAAGTAGGTAGGAATGAAGAAAGAAAAAGAAACCAAAAATAAAAGAAATATAAAGGAAGACGGAAAAGAAGAAGAAAGAAAGAAGAAGAAATGTTCTGGACGGAGCAAGGAGAAAGAAAAAAGATAAAAAAGAAACAATAGAAAATCATATGAAAGAGTAAAATGGCGAAACTAAAAAAAAAGGACGTGAAAAGGAAGAAAAACGAAAGAGTACAAAAAAAGGAGAAAAATATAGAAAGAAAAGAGGAAGATACAAAACAAGAAGGGAGACAAATAAGCAGGTAGGAATGAAGAAAAAAAAGCCAAAAATAAAAGAAATACAAAGAAAGACGGAAAAGAAGAAGAGAGAATGGAGGAAAAAGAAAGGGAACCAGACAACGGAAGAATAAATGAACTGGCCGAAGCAGGAGAAAGAAGGAAGATAAATAGAAATAACAGAAAATCATAAAAAAAAGAGTTAAAAGGCGAAACTAAAAAGTACGTGAAAAGGAATAAAGACGAAACAGAACAACAAAAAAACAGAAGAAATATAAAACAAGAAAAGAGGGAGATAGAAAACAAGAAGAAGGAAAGAGAAGCTGTTACGTAATCTACCCTGAAGGAAGGACATAGCTGAGGGTGCTGCCATCTTGCGAGCGGAGTGCGAAACTAGAACGAACATTGGTGCAGGTGTTGAATACATAACCTCGACCGGATGCTGCAAAAAAAAAATAGGGACGTGAATGCAATAAAAGGAGCGAATGAATGGACGTGAAACAATGGAGAGGAAGTCTATATATATTTTTTTATCGTTTTTTCTTTTCTGTATATATTTTTTACTGTATTTTTTTTTTAACTCTTGTCGAAATGAATGAATGGAATGAATGGAAGAAAGAGATAGACGATGAAGAGGGAGGTAATCTTTTTTTTTTCTCTCTCTCTCTCCTGTTTCTTTATTTTTTTCTTTTTCTAGTTTTTTTTTTTTTTTTTTTTTATTCCTTGTCGAAATGAATGAGTGAGGTGGAAGAAAGAGCGAGACGATGAAGAGGAAGGTAATCTTTTTTTTTTCTCTCTCTCTCTCTCCTGTTTCTTTATTTTTTTCTCTTTTTCTAGTTTTTTTTTTTTTTTTTTTTTTTTTTTACTCCTTGTCGAAATGAATGAGTGGGGTGAATGGAAGAGAGAGACGATGAAGAGGAAGGTAATCTTTTTTTTCTCTTCTATTTCTTTAATATTTTTCTGTTTTTCTATTTTTTTTCGTAACTTATTTTCTCTCTTTTTCTTGTTTCTTTATTTTTTTCCTCTAACATTTCTCTCTCTCTCTCTCTCTCTCTCTCTCTCTCTCTCTCTCTCTCTCTCTCTCTCTCTCTCTCTCTCTCTCTCTCTCTCTCTCTCTCTCTCTCTCTCTCTCTCTCTCTCATCTATTTTAATGTTTCTCTATTTCTCTTTCTTCTTCTTTTCAGCTAAAATAAAAAGATAAACGATAAAGAGGAAGTATTTTTTTCTTATTTTTTGTTTACCTCTTTTAGTATTTTTTTCTCTCCTTCCTTCCTCGTCCGTTTTATTGTTTCTCCTTGTTTTCTTGTGTTATCTCTTTCTCTCTCCTCCGCTGAAAGGAATGAATGAACGGGAAACGATGGAGAGGAAGTATATATTGTTTTTTTTTTCTTCTTTATCTCTCTTTTGTTCTGTTCGCTTGCTTATTTATTTATTTTTTTCCTTCGTTCTTCATTCTCCCTTTTCAAACCTTATTGTTTTTGTCCCTCCTTATCTCTCCTTGTGTATATCTTTTTCCTCTTTTCCAGCGTTCTTTTTCTCCCTTCCCATCTGCTTTTTTTTTTTTTTTAGTCTCCCCTTTTTCCCTTTTTACATCTTTCCTCTTTTTGCAACCTTTCTTCTTTCTCTCTTTCTTCGCCTTCCTTTGTCTATTTTTTTTATTCCATTTACTTGTACCCTTTTTTCTTTCTCTTCTGTTTCTCTTTTTCTCATTTTCTTCCTCTTTCTGTAGTTTGTTTTCTCTTTCTCCCTCTTCTCTTTTTCTTTCTCTTCGATTTCTATATATTTTCCTCTTTTCTATCTCTTCTTGTAGCTTTTTCCTTCCTCTCTTCTTTCTCTCTTCTATCTTTCTTTTTTTCTCTTTTACAATCTCTTTTAGTATCTTTTTTCTCTCCTTTTCTCCCTTTCTATATATTTTTTCCTCTTTTTGCAACCTTTCTTCTTGCTCCGTTCCTTCGCCTGCCTTTGCCTTCTTCTTCTTTCTTTATTTCTTCTCTTTATTTGTATCCTTTTTTCTTTTTACTTTTCCACCTTTTCTCATTTTTCTATCCTTTTTTTTCTTTTAGTGCAATCTTTCTTCTTTCTACTTTCCCTTGCATGCTTCTTTCTTTCCGCTGTTATCTCTCTCTTCTCTCCTCCACCTTGAGAAGAATAGACAAAGACGTGAATATATGAATGAATGAATGAATGAATAAGAAACAAAGAGGAAATGTGCAATCTCTCACTCGCTGTCTTTCTTTCAGTCTCCTTTTTTTTTTCTCTCCAACCTTCCTCCAGTCTTTACCCTCCCCCCCTCCCCCCCTCCCCCCCACCTCTCGTCTCTAGAACCTCCTGTCACTTATTTCTATGTCTCTCTCTCAAGCTTAGCTCACTCCCTTCTTCTCTTTCTCTCTATTATTTTTTCTTATTTCTTTCATTTTCTTTCTAAAAATTATCTTCTGGAATCCTTCTCGTCTTTCATCCTCTTAAAACCATAACACAGCGAAATCGGAGGAGGAGAAGAAGATGAAGAAGAAGAAGAAAAATGATGATGATGAAGAAGAAGAAGACGAAGAAGAGGAGGAAAAAAAGGAGCTTAAGGAGGAGAAAGGGAAAACGAAGGGAGTGAGGAGGAGAAGGAAGAGGATGAGGAAGAGGACAAAGAGGAGAACGAGGATAAAGAGAAGGAGGAGGAGGAGGAAAATATTAAGGAAGACGAGAATAAGGAGTATAAGAAGAAGAAAGCAAATGAGAAGGCAAAGAAAAGAAAGCAAAAAAGGGGAAAAGAAAAACAAAACAGCTGAAGAGAGAGAGTTTGAAAAAGCTGGCAAATAACAAAAACACGAAGAACAAGAACTAGAACAAAAAGAAAGAACT
>NC_066530.1:207500-212500 GCF_024679095.1 Eriocheir sinensis | reverse complement strand
CTCCCTACCCCCTCCCAATCCCAGGAGCCCCTAATACACTGCGGGCCAAATCCTCAACACTCGCCGCCTAATCCCAAATCATGCCCGGGCGCCCACTCTCGGCCCCACTAATCCCTATTTGGGGGAGGCTGCTAATCCGGCCATGCTAATGAAGATGTCGCCCCCGCGCAACGCCAGGTAAACAAGGTGAAACAGGTGTGCAAGGGGGAGGGGAGCAGGTGAAAGTGAGTGGGAGGGCAGATTTGTGTGTTTGTGTTTGTGGATCTGGCCTTCTGTGTGTGTGTGTGTGTGTGTGTGTGTGTGTGTGTGTGTGTGTGTGTGTGGAGGGGAGGGGGGGGGGAGAATTGGTGGGTAGGTGGATGAAGTGGTTTAGAATGGAAGTGAAATGAAAGGAAGGATAGTTAGAAAAAGGAGAAGAGAAAGAAGGAAGGAGAAAGAAGGGAAAGGAAAGGAAAGGAGAGGAGAGGAGAAAGAAAGAAAAGGGAAGGAAAGGAAAGGAGGAAGAAGAAAAGAAAAGAGGAAAGGAAAGGAAGGGGAAGAAAAGGAAGGGAAAGGAAAGGAGAAAGAAGGAAAATGAAAGGAGAGGATAGGAGAAAAATGTAAAGGAAAGGAAAGGAAATTATAGCAAAAAAGACAAAATAAAAGTTAGGAAAAGAAAGAAAAAGGAGAAAGAAGGAAAAGGAAAGAAAAGAAGAAGGAAGAGGAAAAAGGAAAGAGAAACAAAGAAAATAAAAGGAGAGGAAAGTGTGTGTGTGTGTGTGTGTGTGTGTGTGTGTGTGTGTGTGTGTGTGTGTGTGCTCCCTTAATTTGATATATAGGGCGGAGGTCGGCTCTGGTGGTGTGGTGATAACATGGTGGAAGAGGGAGAGGAAGGGAGAGAGGGAGGGAGGAGAGGAAGGGAGAGCGAGAGGAGGAGGAGGGAGGGCTCGGCCATATGCTAGATTGAAAACTGACCTTCCTCTTGTTTTCTTTCTTTCCTTTCTCTCTCCCTCTCCCTCTTTCTCTTTCTTTCTCTTCTTTGCTGTCATTGGGCATATTCTGTTATCCTTCTCGATAGTAGTAGTAGTAGTAGTAGAGGAATTGTGGGTAGTAATAGTTGTAGTAGTAGTAGTAGTAGTAGTAGTAGTGGTGGTGGTAGTGGTAGTTGTAATACATAGTAGTAGTAGTAGTAGTAGTAGTAGTAGTAGTGGTAGTAGTAATAATAGTGGTAGTTGTAGTAGTAGTAGTAGTAGTAGTGGTGGTGGTAGTGGTAGTTGTAGTTGTAATACATAGTAGTAGTAGTAGTAGTAGTAGTGGTAGTAGTAGTAATAGTGGTAGTTGTAGTAGTAGTAGTAGTAGTAGTAGTAGTAGTATCATTTTCTTTTACTATTTTCATTATTATTATTATCTATTCATTTTGTCCTTCTATTAGTGACATTATTTCCTTTGTTACCTTTTATTTCATGTCCGTTTTTTTTCCTGCCCCACAATACTGTTCTCCATTTTTCTTTTTTCTTGTCGTTTTTTCACAGAGGACCATTAATTCTCACACTTTTTTCCGCTTCATCTGACAATACAACTTTTCATTTTTTCCTTTAAACTTTTTTCTTCCTTTCAACCTTTTTTTTTTTGTCGTTCCAAGTCTCGTTTTCATTTTTCTTGCCTTTATATTTATTTTCTTTCGTCCCTGTTTTTTTTTTTTATATCTGACTCTATTGATTATCCTCTTTTTATTTTTTTCATGTCTTTTTTTTTAGTATTAACGACGTCATATTCTTTCTGTTCCATAAGTAAAAAGCAGAGGAGCAAATACCACTAAAGTTCTAATGCGCAAAACTTAAAGACAGAACAATTGAATGGCCGTCAGTCTTCTTAGATTAGTTTAGGTCGTGAATAAACAATTGGTCAGCGGAAAGAAAAAGAGAAAGAAGGAAACGGAATGGAAAAGAAAAGAAAAGAGAAAGAAGGGAAAGGATAGGAAAGGAGATGTAAGGAAAGTTAAGAGGAGAAAAAGGAGAAAGAAGGAAAAGTAAAGGAAGGAAAGAAAAAGAAAGGAGAAAGAAGGAAATGGAAGAGAAAGGAAAGGAGAAAGAATGAAAAGGAAAAGGAAAAGGTCAGTCTAAGCCAGGGGTTCCCAACCTTTTTGTTCCTCTGTACCCCTTGGGCATTTTTATAGGTTCCCGTGTACCCCTAAAAATTTAGGATAAAAAACGATGAAATTGTAATATTTTGATATTATTTCATAATGAAATCTGTATGTGTAGACTGTAGACTGATATAATTTAAATAACAGTTTTGTGTACTCAGATGAGGAAATTGAAAAAAAAAAAAAACATTGTGCAATTTGAATGCAGATTACAACACCATGTATTGTACAGTGGTGGTTATTCCCTCAGACCGAATGTACCCCCTGAAAAGTGCAAATGTACCATTGGGGTTACATGTACCCCAGGTTGGGAACCCCTGGTCTAAGCGTTGAAACTGTCCTGAGTCTCTGCATTTCACTGTGGGTCGCTTAGAAACAATACTGGAGATCTTGAGGAAAAAGGTCAGTTTAAGCGTTGAAAGTGTCTCAACTCTCCTCATTTTATTGTAGGTCGAGAACAAGCTATACCGAGTCTCTGAAAGGAAAGTTGTTCTGAGCGCTAGAGCGGCCGTCAGTCTTTTTTTTTTTTTTTTACGGTAAAGGAAACAGCTCCAGGACAAGATGCGAAAGGAAAACAAAGAAGCCCGCTAATCTTTGTTCCTTCAAAAGCAAACAGCAGTGGCCAAAAGAGAGATCAACTTCAATTTCTTATTTCAGTGTAGATTGCGAGAAAAAAAGTATTGAAACTCTAACAGGAAAAAGGCGAGTCTAAGCGTTGGAACTGCCTAAATATCCGCCTTTCGAGTAGAGAACAAGTTATATATATTGCATCTCTTAAAGGAATGTTTGTTCTGAGCGCTAGAGCGGCCGCCAGTTTTAAATACATTAGTGCAGGTCGCGAGAAAAAAAGTATTGAAACTCTTACAGGAAAAAGGCGAGTCTAAGCGTTGGAACTGCCTAAATATCCGCCTTTCGAGTAGAGAACAAGTTATATATATTGCATCTGTTAAAGGAATGTTTGTTCCGAGCGCTAGAGCGGCCGCCTATCTTAAATACATTAGTGTAGGTCGCGAATAAACAATATTGAAGCTCCTAATGGAAAAGCTCCCTCAGGTATATTATGAAAATAGTCGAAAAAAATATTAAATTGAGTTATAAGGCCTGGCAGTCAAGGGGAAAAAAGTTATTCTCAGGGTTGGAAGTTCCCGACTCTCCACATTTCAGTGAATACGTAAGACAATGCAAGGCTGCTCCAGAGATCTTGGGGGTGGGTGGGGGGGAAACGTTATCTCGACACGAGCGAAAAAAGCATCCTTCAGACTTCACATCTCCGTGCATGCAGATCGAAGCAAGGCGGCGACGGAGCCAAGGATCAGGCGAAAAGAAAGAAAAGTTCATCGGCGAGCGAAAACAGCCGTAAGTCTTCGCATTTTAGGGCTTAGAGTTACGTAGATCATGCCGGCAACGCAGCGCTTGGGGCAAAAAGTTGATCTGGGCGAGGAAAAGACTGTCAAACCTTCGCATTTTAGTGTTCGTAACGTAGATCTTGGTTAGAGCGAACAAGGGGGAAAGGAGGGAAGGAGAGGAGGGGGAGGACCTGTCTGCCTCGGTCCACCTTCGTGCTGCTCATAAAACTGCGAGCTTATAAAGGCGGATCGGCAGGTTAATGAGCGGTTGTCGTGTTACCTGGGACAGTGTGTTTGGTTTGCTTTACCTTGCCCGCCCCGCCTCGCCCTCTCTCTCTCTCTCTCTCTCTCTCTCTCTCTCTCTCTCTCTGGTTATGAATGCCGCCTGATCTGTCTCGTATTAGCGCATTCCTTTGTTCTTTCGTTTCGCTTTTGTTATTGGTGTTTCGTTTACGTTTAAAATTTCCCGCTTTCTTTCTTTCCTTGTTTGTGAGAGTTAGTGTTTTGTTTATTTATTTTTCTCTTGTTTTTGTGCTTGCTCTTGTTTTTTTTTGGTTATGATATTAATGTTTATAGTGTTATTATTATTATTATTATTATTATTATTATTATTATTATTATTATTATTATTATTATTATTATTATTGCTGTTGTAGGTCTTTTTTCCTCGGGCTATTTACTTTTGTTTCTCTCTCTCTCTCTCTCTCACACACACACACACACACACACACACACACACACACACACACACACACACACACACTGATACCGTAATAACAATGTAAGCCTCTCTTCGTTCTAGTCTTCTTCTTTTCTTCTTCTTTTTCTTCTTTTCTTTTTTTCTTCTTCTCCTTCGTCTTCATCTTTCCCTTTATTTTGTTATCTTTGTCATTCTTGTTGTAATTACTGTCTTCTGCATCAATATTTTATTCCTTATCTTTCCTTTTCTTCTTTCTTTTCCTCCTCTTCCCCCCTCCTCTTCCTCCTCCTCCTCCTCCTCCTCCGCCTCCTATTCCTCCTCCTCCTCCTATTCCTCCTCCTCCTCTTCTTTAGTTTATGTCTTTTCCTCATATTTCAAGCGTACAACAACAACTTTCTCCTCATCTATTCATCCTCCTCCTCCTCCTCCTCCTCCTCCTCCTATTCCTCCTCCTCCTCCTATTCATCCTCCTCCTCCTATTCCTCCTCCTCCTCTTCTTTAGTTTATGTCTTTTCCTCATATTTCAAGCGTACAACAACAACTTTCTCCTCATCTCTTCCTCCTCCTCCTCCTCCTCCTCCTCCTCCTCCTCCTCCTATTCCTCCTCCTCCTCCTATTCCTCCTCCTCCTCTTCTTTAGTTTATGTCTTTCCCTTATATTTCAAGCGTACAACAACCTCTTTCTCCTCATCTATTCCTCCTCCTCGTCATCCTCCTCCTCCTCCTCCTCCTCCTCCTCCTATTCCTCCTCCTCCTCTTATTCCTCCTCCTCCTCTTCTTTAGTTTATGTCTTTTCCTCATATTTCAAGCGTACAACAACAACTTTCTCC
>NC_066530.1:197500-202500 GCF_024679095.1 Eriocheir sinensis | reverse complement strand
AGAGAGAGAGAGAGAGAGAGAGAGAGAGAGAGGGCAGCTGTTTTTTTTTTTTTAAACCACCTCATTATATACCTGCAGACAGACAGACATACAGACAGACAGGTGCGTGAAGGAATGTCTCCAATTACGATACAGAGAATTAGGAGGAAAAAAAAGCGAAGTCTAATAGATAATAGAAGAGGAATGGAAAGAAGAATGTAAGGAAGGAAGGAAGGAAGGAGGGACGTAAGAAAGGATGGAGGGAGTAAAGGAGGGTGGAATAAAGGAAGGAAGTAAGGAATGAAGGAAAAAAGAAGGGAGGATAAGGGAAAAAGGGATGAAAAATAATAAAGAAAAATGTAATAAAGAAAGAACAAAAGAAAGAAAGATTGAAAGAAAAAATGAGAGAAAGAAAGAAAGAAAGAAAAAGAAAGAACATAATAAAGGAAGTGAAGTAAAGAATGTCACAAAAAAAAAAGAGAAAGAAAAAATGGGAAAAAGGAAAGCAAAAAAATAAGTAACGGGAAACTAAAGTAAAAAAGAGAAAATATGGAAAAGAAAGAAAAATAAAATAAAGAAGAGAGTATAGAGAGGAAAAGGAAGCGGAAAAGGAGAGAGAGAGAGAGAGAGAGAGAGAGAGAGAGAGAGAGAGAGAGAGAGAGAGAGAGAGAGAGAGAGAGAGAGAGAGAGAGAGAGGAGTCCACAAACGAAATATAAATAAATGAAAAAAGAAAATAATAACGAATGAATTTACGGAGAAAGAAATGAAGGAAAAAGAAAATGATGAAGTAAAAGAAGGAAGGAAGAAATATAAGAAGGAAGTACACGAGAAAAAAAGATAATAAAGACTTAATAAGAAGAAAAACAGATAAAAAGATGAATAGAAAGAAAGAAAGGAAAATTAAGAAAAATTTGACTTATAGAATCTCCAACAAGTTAGATCTGCGTGCATGTGTGTGTGTGTGTGTGTGTGTGTGTGTGTGTGTGTGTGTGTGTGTTTTCTTGACTCGTATTAAAGGAAATCAATAACGCGCAATTAACAGAATGACCAGCGACGTGAAGTTGATGAATGAGAAAAGATACGAAGAGGAAGAGAAAGAGGAGAGGAAGAGGAAGAGAAGGGAAGAGGAAGAGGAAGAAGAAAAGCAGGGAAGACAGTAAAAGAGGAAGAGGAAGGGAAGGGAAAAGGATAAAAGAGGATGAGAAAGAGGAAAGGAAGGGAAGACAGTAATAGAGGAAGAGGAAGAGGATAAAAGAGGAAGAGAAAGAGAAGAGAAAACAAATACAGGGGAAGACGTGGACGGGAAGAGAAAACGAGAAGAGAGGAAGACGAGGAAGAAGGGAAGAGAAGGGAGACGATAAAGAAGGAAAAGGAAGTAGAAAGGAAGAGAGAGGAGGAATGGTAAAAACGAAGAAACAGAAAGATGATAAAGAAGGGAAGAGAAGGGAAGTGAAGTGAAGGGAAGGGAAGGGAACGGAAGGAAAAGGAAGGGAGAAAAGACGAAATAATTGTAAAGGGAAGTGGAAGAAAAGGGAAGGGAGGGGAAGACGATAAAGATGGAGATGATATAGAAGGGAAGAGAAGTGAAGGGAAGTGAAGTGAAGGGAAGGGAAGGGAAGGGAACGGAAGGGAGAAAAAGACGAAATAATAGGAAAGGAAAGTAGAAGGGAAGGGAAGGGAAGGGAAGACGATAAAGATAGAGATGATATAGAAGGGAAGAGAAGTGAGGGGAAGTGAAGGGAAGGGAACGGAAGGGAGAAAAAGACGAAGTAATAGGAAAGGAAAGTAGAAGGGAAGGGAAGGGAAGGGAAGAGAAGACGATAAAGAAAGAAGGAAACAGAAGAGGAAGGGGAAGAGGGAGGAAGAGGAGGTCAGTGATAACTATAAAAGGAAGAGAAAGGAAGAAGAGAATGGGAGATGAAGGAGAGAGGAAGGATCAAATCATAAACACTCTTGAGATTTAAACATAAACTCTCTCTCTCTCTCTCTCTCTCTTCTATTTCTCATCACACTTGAGAATGTTATATCGCAATCTCTCTCTCTCTCTCTCTCTCTCTCTCTCTCTCATCTCTCTCTCTCCACTAACGCAACTCGACGTGAGGGAAGTGAGGTTCTCACTCTCTTCCTCTCCTTCCTCTTCCTTTTTTCCCTTCCCATATCCCTCCTTATTCCAGTTTTTCTTCTTCTCTCTCATGTAAATAGAGAGAGAGAGAGAGAGAGAGAGAGAGAGAGAGAGAGAGAGAGAGAGAGAGAGAGAGAGAGAGAGAGAGTGAAGGCAGGTAGGCATTCATATAAGTCACTAATTAAGAACGTAAGGTAATTCCAGGTAAGGTTGGAGATGACCAGGTATTGATCATTCTTGGCATATGATCGAAGGAAGGAAGGAAGGAAGGAAGGAAGGAAAGAAAGATATATGAAGAAAGTTAGAAAGAAAAGAAAGAAAGAAAAAAAGAAAAATTAAAAGAGACGGAAAGATTGAAGTATGGAAAGAAGGAATGAAGGAATGAAGGAGGAAAGGAAGGCAGGAAGGAAGGAAGGAGAGATAGAGAAAGCTATATGAAGAAAGTTAGAAAGAAAAGGGAAGGATAAAGAAAAAAGAAAAGAGAAAGAAAAATTGAAGTATGGAAAGAAAGAATAGAGGAATGAAGGAGGAAAGGAAGGAAGGAAGGAAAAGATGAGGGAAAGAGAAATAAGGAAAAAGGAAGATAATTTTATTCCATTCCATAATTTTTCATATGCTCGGAAGAGGGAAGGAAGGAAGGAAGGAAGGAAGGAAGGAAGGAGGGAAAGAGAGAAAGATAAATGGATAGATAAAGAATGAATGAAAGAAAGGAGAAAAGGAGAAAAAGAAAAAAGGAAGGTAAGAATGAAGAAGGAAAGGAAGGAAAGAAGGAAGGAAGGAAGGAAGGAAAGACCAGGAAGGATAGATGGCTAGATAAAGAGTGAATGAAAGAAAGGAGAAAAGGATAGAAAGAAAGAAAGGAAGGAAAGAATGAAGGTGGAAAGAAAGGAAGAAAAGACAGGAAGAAAGATAGATAAAAGAAAGATTAACAGAAAGGAGGAGAAAAGGAAAGAAAGAAAGGAAGGAAAAGGAAGGAAGGAAGAAAAAGATGGAGGAAAAAGAGACAAGGAAAAGGGAAGATAGATTCAATCCATTCTCTAAATTTTCTTATAATCGGAAGAAGAATGGAAGGAAGGAAGGATGAAAGAAAGGAAAGTAGCAAAGAAAGAAGGAAAGAATAGATGAAATACAGACAATGAAACAAACAAACACAGTAAGAAAAATAAGAAAAATGTAAAGAGAAGGAATGATTGAAGAATGGAGAGGAGGAAGGAGATAGGAAGAAAGGAAGGAAAGAAAAGATGAAAGAAAGAAAGAAAGAAACAGATAAGAAAGAAGACAAGTTTTTCTCCGATCTGTGACGCATTTTTACCCCGATTTCTTTCTTTCTTTCCTTCTTTCTTTTTCTTTCTTTTTTTCTGATTGTACCTTATCTTATCTGGAAGGAAGGAAAAAAAGACAGGAAAAAAAGGAAAGAAAAATCTACCACGCTCTATAACCTAATTTTTACATTGATATCATTTTTTTCTTTTTCTTCCTTCTTTCTCTCTTTTTTCTTTTATTTCTCCTTTTTTCTCTATTTCTCTTTTTTTGTATTTTTTTTCTTTATTTTTCTGTTATTTTTCTTTGTCTTTATTTTCTTATCTTTCTTTCTCTTTCTTTCTTCTTTCTTTCTCTCTTTTTTTCTATTTATATATTTTATCTCTTTATTTCTCTATTTCTTTGTTTATTTCTCTTTGTATTTTTCTATTTTTACTTCTATTTTTTTTTTGTCTTACCTTATCTGTCTATCATTTCGCCTCACCTGTAATTAGTAATGAGGCCTAATGACAGGTAGGAGGAAGAGAGGAAGAAGAGGAAGAAGAGGAAGATGATAAGGAAGGGAAAAAGAAAAATAGATGAAAAGAGAGAAGGCAGGTAGGCATTCATATAAGCCACTAATTAAGAACGTAAGGAAAGGAAACGAATGAAGGAAGGAAGGAAAGAAAGAGAGAGACAGAGGTAGGAAGATAAGCGAAGAAGGAAGGTAGGAAAGGAAGGGGTAGACAAGGGAAAATAAGAAGAAAGGAAGAGAAGGAAAGAAGAAAGGAAGAAAAGGTAGGGAAGAGGAAGATGAAAGGGAAAAGAAAGGGAAGAAAAGAGGAAAAAGAAGATAAGGAAGAAGAGGAAGAAGGAAGGGAAGGGGTGTGAAGATAGGTAAAAGAGAAAGAGAGAAAGAGGAAAGGAAAGGGATGGGAAGAAAGGAAGGAAAGAAAAGGAAGAGGAAGATGGAAGAGAAGGGATGTGAAGAAGGGAAGGGAAGTGAAGGGAAGGGAAGGGAAGGGAATGAAGACGATGAAGAGGAAGAGGAAAGGGAAGGGATGTGAATTAAGGTAAGGAAAGGGAAGGGAAGGAAGAGGAAGGGGAAAGGGAGGGGACGTGAATTAAGGAAAGGGAAGGAAAGGAAAACAATAAAGGAAAGGAAGGGAAGGAATAAGGAAAGGAAAGGAAAGGAAGAAGGTTGGGAAGGGAAGGGAAGAGAAGAAAGAAGAGAAGGGAAGGGTAGGGAAGGGAGGGGAAGGGAAGGGAGGGGAAGGAAGAAGAGGGAAGGGAAGAGAAGGGAAGGATAGGGAAGGAATGTAATGGAAGGGAAGGGAAGAGAAGAATGGAAGGGAAGGGAAAGGAAGG
Organism: Eriocheir sinensis; assembly: GCF_024679095.1. NCBI lineage: Eukaryota > Metazoa > Arthropoda > Malacostraca > Decapoda > Varunidae > Eriocheir > Eriocheir sinensis. The sequence continues at coordinate 197,791 of NC_066530.1, read as the reverse complement.
GAAAGGAAGGGAAGGGAAGGGAAGGGAAGGAAGAAGAGGGAAGGGAAGAGAAGGGAAGGATAGGGAAGGAAAGGAAGGGAAGGGAAGGGAAGAGAAGAGAAGGGAAGGGAAGGGAAAGGAAGGGAAAGGAAGGGAAGGGAAGGGAAGAGAAGAAAGAAGAGAAGGGAAGGGTAGGGAAGGATAGGGAAGGGAAAGGAAGGGAAGGAAAGGAAGGGAAGGGAAGGGAAGGAAGAAGAGGGAAGGGAAGAGAAGGGAAGAAGTGCATTGCCTTTACCATACCTGAGCTGATAC